>NW_026684474.1:0-7649 GCF_943735745.2 Anopheles bellator | reverse complement strand
AGAGAGAGAGAGAAACCGATTGCCGTTACCGTTGAGGTTTCATTGCAGTTCAGCAGCGCATAGAGGTCCTCCTTCGAGTCGCGCTTGTAGGAAAGGATTTCTTCAACACCACTTGACATAATGCTGATGTTGCTGCTGCTGCTGCTGGCTGGCTGGTTGCTGGTGGTATGCTAATGTAGTGCGCCCTTGCCTTGGTGCACAGTAAGTTGCTTGTACCACCTTCTCCGGGAACAGTTTGATTGCAGTTTGCTGTACTCCTCGCTGCGTTCGCACGTACGTGGCTGTGTTCTAGTGGCTTTACAGACAATCTACCTTCGACGAGCTGGCGCAAAAAATCCTTCGCTGCGCACCACACTCGAACTGTGTTAAAACGAGAGCAAACGAAAAAGAATACATTTCAATTGTAGCTTGATATGGTGGGGACACAAATGGAGAACTGGGTCAAACACTAAACGCAAAGCGATGTGTGCGGTGTCCGGTGCTGGAAACCAAGTTCCCAGTTTGGTAGAGGTTTCCTTGCCTGTTGAGAACGCGAGGAGTAGATTACGGCTCAAACCAGAAGGAGCAGAGGAGGAAGCAATGTTTACATGATGCAACATACCTCCCGCCAGGAAACTCGTAATCCGAACGAGCATAGGACAAGTCGCGTTGTTTACATTTCCCACGAAACGGAATTTCGAAGACATAACGCGTCCTAAGCAATTAGAAGCGCGAGGAAAGGGTCGCGAGCAATAAGATAAGAACGTATGGATGCCTATTTTTAGAAGCGTAGGATCAGAATAGCATAGAAGGACCAACGGACTGATTGCACCCGTATTGCTTATCTTGAAACTCCAAGTAAGGGACGGGACTGCAAGTAAGGGACAGGTTCAAAGAGTAAGGTTCTAGCGAGATGCGATGTACCGAAAATTTAGTATATAAGACATCAAATTGTATGAATAAATCACTTGCATATTAGTTCTTAAACGAATCGAGTCGAGTTGCCTTTTCTCCTCTTCAACTGGAACTAGCTTGTGCCTTGGGAAGAATTCCCTTCGGAGATTGACCATATACCCTACGGGTTGCATCGCTCCGACGGAACAATTCCAAAGGAAGATTGGCATCTCGGATGTCCACGTTCAGGTACTAGGAATTCTCTGAAGACTAGCCTGTTCGTCTGACGCCTTGAGTTGCTTGATCTGTTCAAGCGATTTCTCGAAAGAAAGAAGGTTTCGACTTCGGTGCAGGTCATCGGGTGCCAGGCGAGAGCACCAGTGTCGGCCGTATCTTCGCACGGCTGGTACACAACTTCAATTTGTGTTGGTGGATCCGACACCGACATTTTACATGGTGGCTCCAGAGAGGAAGTTACACAACGTCTCGCACGCGGTTTGTAATTTCGACGAACGAACTCATATTGGCGTGCTGTTGCCAAGTAAAAACAGCAAGTGAAGTGTCATAGTGAAAAGTGATATCTTCTAGGATTCCGGATGAGTCACATGGGTGGCTCAATTCCAACCACGGAATAAATAGGAATCTACAGGACAACATCGGTCACGGGCGGCTCTAGCTGTGAGTTGGCGAAAGCAACGTGACGATAAACTGAAGTCTCCAAGGATCTGAAAGGACGGTCTATCTCGACAAAAAAGCGGGAAAGGAGCACTGAACTCAACCTTGTTCAGTCAGGTATTACCACGGGAGGTTGCAAGGGCAGCCTTAAGGTAAGCCAAAACGGTCCTGAATTTAAAGAGTTAAAAGCAAAAGCTTCAATTGCCGCGCAGACGGCTAAGAATTCCGATTGCGGAATTAATATTAAGCTACAAGGGTAGCTTATAGGGAAGCAAAGGCTTTAATCGCCGCGAAAGACGGCTGCGTTCCGATCGCGGAACTAATCGTGAGATTCAATTCGATTGTCGAATAATCTCAGAATGGCTTATCGATATGCCCCGAATCCAAAGGGCGCTTGTCGGCTCTGTCAAGATCCCGATGATAAGGATGAATACATGATAGAGTGCGTACAATGCGATAGATGGTTTCATCCATCTTGCGTAAAAATTACGGTGAAGCCAGGACTCAAGGACCCTTATACGTGTCCTAAATGCACCAATATCGTTGGTGAAATGAACAGGCTTAAACAAAAGGCGGCGGCAGTGACTACTGGGCCCACTGAAGCTATGTTCGAAAGATTCCAGCAGATGCAACTGGATACCTTCTCTAGAGTGATGCAAGAAACCTGCATCAAAAGAGAAAACGAAAATGGTGCCGATTGGACCATTTATCTAAAGCGACAGGCTTTGATGAAACTCCCGAGATTCGGTGGCAATCCTAGAGATTGGCCGAATTTCAAGAAGGCGTTTGATGACACCACAAACGCAGGACAATTTTCTCATTTAGAGAATTTAAACCGGTTGCAGGAAGTACTGCATGGTCCGGCTTTGAAATGTGTGCAATTGTTGATGCCAGATTCAGAAAATGTTCCGGAGATAATTGCGCGTCTGAAAGAAAATTTTGGTGAACCAGAATTGGTTTACAATGAGTTACTAAATGATCTTCAGAAGATTAAAAGAGAATCAAGAAATATAGTCATTGAACTCAGTAATGCCCTAGAAAATCTGGTGAAGAACGTCTTATTGATGGGCGAAAACAATTATTTGCAAGATCATCGGTTGGTGACAGAATTGGTAAAAAAGTTACCATATCCCATTCAAATGAAAAGGGCGGATTACGTTTGTAGCGTTGAAGACAAACTGCGGGTACAAACTTTGCAGGATTTGAGCGACTGGCTGAAACCAATTGCAAAGTCCGCCAAGATAGTAATGGGAAACTCACCGCAGATTCAAAAAGGCAATGTTAACTACCATGGATCACACCCCGACAAGGAAGGAAAAAGGGCGTTATGTCCAATATGCCAGAAGTCACATTCCATTACTGACTGCTTTAAATTCAAGAAAATGAAACAGTACGACCGAATGAAAGTTGTGCAAACAAACAACCTTTGCTTTGGTTGTTTAATGCCTTCGCACAATTTTTTCAAGTGCAAGAAAGCTAAAAAATGCGGAATAAACGGATGTGAAAAGAAGCATCACAAAATGCTGCATCAGGTATCGAACATTGAACATTTCGATAAACACAAGGATATACAATCGGTCGAAATTAACAAGGAAGCAGTAGAAACAGTAAATAATCATCGTGCAAGGGAAACATCAACAACCTTGTACCAGGTTCTTCCAGTCACTTTGATAAACAAAGATAAGACCGTTAAAACGTATGCGTTTTTGGATCCAGGTTCATCTCTAACGTTACTAGAGGAAAACATAGCGCAAGAGCTAAACCTGAAAGGTGAAATAGTACCGCTACATTTAGCATGGACTCAGGACTTGACCTCAGAACAAGAGGACAGTAAGCAAGTTCAATTGAAAATTAGAGGTGCGACAAAGCAGAGTTATAGATTAAAGGATGTTCGCACGGTTAAGAACTTGAATTTGCCTATTCAAGAGTTGGATTATGAAGAGCTATCGGAGAAATATGCTTATCTTAAGGGATTACCAATCAAGAGCTTCGAAAAAATTCAACCAACTATATTAATTGGATTATTGCACAATCAGCTATTGCTCGCTGAAAATAATAGAAGTGGAAAACTTGGTGAACCAATTGCGATGAAAACTAAGTTAGGTTGGTTGATATATGGAAAATTATCAACAAATCCCACATTAAACCACTCGATGGTGATTCAAGAAGAAGACCCAATGAGAGAATTGATGAATCGGTTTTTTTCAATAGAAGACTTCGGGGTTAAGCCTGTCAAGGAACTGCCGAAATCATTGGAAGAAAAAAGAGCCGAAGAAATTTTGAACAACACTCTTAAATACAAAAATGGTAGATATGAAGTTGGATTGCTATGGAAACAAGATGAGTTTGAATTTCCAGAAAGTGCAACCGCAGCTATGAAAAGGCTGAAGTATCTCGAAAAGCAACTGAATGGCGACCCCGCTTTAAAGGAATGGGCTATAAAGACTATTCAGGACTACGTCAAAAAGGGGTACGCAAGAAAATTAGAACCAGTAGAAATAGTAGCTAGAGTAAAAACGATCTTCCACTTGCCTCACTTTATTGTTATCAATAAAAACAAAGAGATACCAAAACCACGTTTAGTGTTTGACGCAGCTGCCAAGGCTAATGGTCATTCATTAAATTCTGCTCTTCTCTCCGGGCCGGATGCTACAACATCTCTATTTGGCATTTTGATAAGATTCCGTGAGGGTAGGTATGCAATTTGCGGCGACATAAAGGAAATGTTTCACCAAGTGAAAATAAGAAAAGAAGATCAAAATGCGCAAAGATTTTTCTGGCGCGACTGCGAAAATCGTTTTCCAGATGTTTATGTAATGCAAGTAATGACATTTGGGTCAACTTGCTCGCCATCCTGTGCACAAGCCGCAAAAAATACTAATGCCCAAAGATTAAGAAACAAATATCCGCTTGCATTGTCACCGATTATTAATCAGCATTATGTTGACGACTATGATGATAGTTTCAACTCGCTGAAAGACGCGAAAGACACAGTGGATCAAGTTATCAAGGCCCACGATGAGGGAGGATTTTTTATCACCAAGTTTTGCTCAAATAGTAAGGAGCTGCTTGCTTCAATACCTAAGGATAGGATTGATGAAGATAAAATCAAATTTCTCGAAAGTAAGGAAGACAAATCCTCTAAAATACTAGGTGTCTACTGGAATGCAACTAAAGATAATATTGGTTTCAATGTGAAATTAGATAGACTTCCGAAAGAAGTAATGGAAAAAATTAGAAGACCATCTAAACGGGAGGTGCTTTCATTCATAATGAGCGTTTTCGACCCGTTGGGTCTCATTTCAAATATAACGATTCAAGGTAAAATATTAATGCAGGAATTACATAAAGAAACATCCGAATGGGATGTTCCTGTAGCTGAGAAATTATTCACCTTATGGAACTCATGGCTAGAAAAGGTAACGGATGCAAACAACGTTAAAATACCAAGATGGATCCTAAATAACACAGGCTCCAATGTCGAGTTACATGTATTCGTTGATGCCTCAGACAAAGCATTCGCTGCTGTTGTTTACGCAAGAAGTGAGCCAGGCCAGGGGACACAAGTTAAATTGGTAGCAGCTAAAGCTAGAGTTGCTCCAATAAAGATACTATCTATTCCCCGCTTGGAATTGCAAGCAGCACTATTGGGTGTAAGACTATTGAACACAATTAAAAAAGAAACCCGTTTGAAAGTTACACGATCCATTTTATGGAGTGACTCGAAAACCGTTTTGGCATGGATTAATTCCAAGCATAGAAAATATAAGCAATTTGTAGCCCACAGAATTGGGGAGATATTAGATTCTACTACAGTTGATCAATGGAAATGGGTATCATCTGGGCAAAATCCTGCTGACGAAGCAACGAAACTTACAACTAAACCATCAATATGGATATCAGGTCCAGAATTTTTGAAACTTCCAGAAAGAGAATGGCCCAAGGAAAAAATAACAGAAACTGAAGAGGAAATCAAATTCGTCAATATACATGACAAAAAACTCGACTACTTGCAAGAAGGAAAATTTTCTAACTGGTGGAAATTACTGTTTAGAGTATGTACCATGTGGAAAATAATTCAGTACGGTTTAGACAAATCTAATTTCAAAAAAGCATACACTATGCAAGACCGAATCAAGGCTGAAAACATACTTTACAGAAAAGCACAAGGGGATGTATATCCCGACGAATTGCAAGAGTTGAAACTAAACAAGGAGCTTACAACAATTGGACCATTGTCAAAATTAACTCCAATGTTAGATGAACAAGGGGTTATGCGTTTCAGAAGTAGACTGGAATATGCAGAGAATTTACCCAAGGCAGCAAGAGTCCCAATTATACTGCCTAAAGATCATCACATAACACGCCTCATAGTGCAATGGTATCATGAGATGTTTAATCATCAAGCAGATAAAGCTGTACTTGTTGCGTTACAGCAAAAGTACTTTATCATCGGACTTAATTCAGTTTTTCAATATGTAAAGGCTAGATGCCAACACTGTAAAAATGCGAGGGCTAAACCGGTTCCACCAATAATGGCACCGCTGCCTTCATGCCGAACGGACACTTTCATTTATCCATTTATGCATACAGGAATTGATTATTTCGGACCATTTGAGGTTCTCGTCCACAGATCCAGGGAAAAACGCTGGGGAGTAATCTTTACGTGTATGTCCACAAGAGCCGTACATATTGAACTAGCTGAAAAACTAACCACTGATTCATTTCTATTGTGTTTTACGTCCTTTCAAGGACGCAGAGGTGCAGTTACGCATGTGTATAGCGATAATGGGACTAATTTTGTCGGCGCAGAAAGAGAATTACGAGAGATAGTAAACAATATAAACTCTAAAATGGAAGCCGGACAAGCTATTAAAATGGGTATACAATGGCATTTCAACCCACCAAAAGCTCCCCACTTTGGAGGAGCCTGGGAAAGATTGATAAGAATAATCAAAAGTAATTTAACTAAGATGATATTCAGTAGAAACGATAGACCTCCAACAGTAGAAGTATTGAGAGGAGCACTCATTCAAGCTGAATTCTATTTAAACTCTCGTCCACTCACACATATTCCCTTATCTCACGAAGAAGATGAAGCTCTCACTCCATTCCACATATTAATTGGACGAGCCGGTAACTTTTCATTGCCATTTGATTTCAAAACTCAAAACTTAGAGAAAAAGCATTGGAGGTTAGCAATACATTACGGTAGATACTTTTGGAATCGTTGGAGGACTGAATATTTACCTTTGATCGCACACCGCTCAAAATGGAACAAATCAACTGAACCAATTAAAATCAACGATATTGTGGTAATAGCGGAGACAGATAACGAGCGAGGACATTGGTTAAAGGGAAAGGTTATTGAAGTAAAGTTAGGGCAAGATAAAAAAATAAGGTCAGTTAAAGTTAAAACATCTCAAGGAATATATAACAGACCAGTTACAGCCCTGGCAGTACTAGACGTGTACCAAGAGAGACAAAATAACACAATTGAAACAATTGCCGCGATTGATAGATGTTCGCAAAATGACTCAGATAAAATAAAGGATAAAGTCAATGAAGTACGACGTGAGTTTATAGCTCTACACGAAGAAGTAAACCAATTGAAAAAAAGGCGAACTAGGCGCAGAGGCAAAACCAGTAGAGCAATTGGGTGGGTTGGAAATAACTTAACAGCAACAACAAAGCATGTTACCCTTACACAAAATAATTCAGCGAAAAGAAAAATATCTTTAAATAATAGTTCTCAATCTCGAAAAATGCCACGAACCACACATTTTAATCCATGGAACCTAACAGTCATCATGCTGCTGCTGCTCATTGGACAAGTTCTAGGTAGACAGATGAAAGGGCTGATCGCCTACGATTGCGCGAGTAACGACGTCAACATCACGAGCTATTCATTGATGGGTGTAGCATCGTGCATCCCTCCAGCCAAGAATTTGACTACTACTGAAACAAGAATCCAGGTCTTACAAAGAAGCTCCAAGATTCAAACCCACGTGCATCAATGTAAGGTAATCATCAAGAGAACGATTAAATATTGTGGGGCATTCTCACACACGTCTGATTATGAAAACGGATACGCCTACATT
>NW_026684473.1:5578-8172 GCF_943735745.2 Anopheles bellator | reverse complement strand
GGTGCTAAGGATATCTTCAAAAGGGTTTGTTGACTGAAGTGGCAACGGACCCTTATCTCTAACCTCCGGCACTAGATGAAGGAGGCTATGTATGTTGCAAGGTGCAAAGTCTTCTGCCCTGTAGTACCTTGAAACGAATTGTTCGAGTAATTCTTGCGCAAAGTTCAATAATTTTTTGTTTCGGGTCCGGTTGCAAATTGCAACCGCCCAATGCAAATCATTGTAAATTTGAAAGTGCTCTTTGGGCAGCACTGCATTAAGTACCACAATTCCGACAACATCTAGCATGAACGCCCACATTCAATGTTGCCACCAGTTGCCAAGATTGGCGAAGCGTCTGTGTTTCCTTTCATGCGGAAAGTTGACTTTTTGCAATTGTTTTTGCAGCCAATCCAACTCGACATCTTCTATTTTGGCGATTTTATATCGACCAAATACGAACGTTTCGACAAAGGCTTTGGTAACCCGTAAATGCAGTAAGTGCCGATCGTCCCCAATTGTTACGTCCTTGATTAGGTCGATTCCGAATGCCTTTAGCGGAATCTGACCTTGCACCTTGGGTCCATGATGAAAGGGAACGTACTTGAATTCCAAAAATTTGGCATTTGTTCGCAGTTTACATGTCGTAGTGTCGTGGAACGACACACTACTGATGCCTTCCCTGTGGATACCCTTGATGGTGCATTGTGTGCAGCCAAAGTAGCCAATTTGTAGCACCGTCTCTGTAGTTATAATGAAAACGAAAAAGAAATTAGGAAACTGTAACAACAAGACGCCGAGACTACCCGAGACTACCTTTAACGATCGCGCGTGCCTCAGCGTCAGAAAGTAGTGCTCTGATCGTCACAGAACACTCCGGATCTTCTATTTCCCGGCCAAGCGTGCCCGAGTAGTTGGTGCGCCTCTGGTTTTAAGGTGCTGCAAAAGACACTTAGGACGGAAGGCTCACCTGGTGGATTATGCGGTTCGTGTTCCCTTGCATAAATGGTCCATAAGTGCAAAGTACCATCTTTGGCACGCTCCAATGGCACACCATCGACGTGGAGATCCAAAGTGGCGCCGCTCGATAGGTTGAGTTCGCTAAGTGCGTTTTCTGTAATAATGGAGCGTACATGTAATGTAATGTGATAAATCTATGATAAGGTGTACTTACGTAAACCACGGTGCCAAAAGTGCCCTATAACTCTATCAGAATTGTCCCGGATTCCGATCGGTTCGATGTTCCAATCCTGGACCACCACCGCCGCCCCCGCCCGTCTATGTTGCCTTTCATACGGAAAGTTGACTTTTTCTAATTCGGTTCGCAGCCAATCCTCCCTGAATTGCACGCGCATTTAAGCTTCGGGGATCTTTGTAGGCCATTCCTACGGCGTGCAAAAAATAGTGAAGTGCTGGATTTACAACGTTGGAGTAAGCACTTTTTGTTACTACTTTCATTGATGATTGGTAAGGGAAGTAGGATGACATCTGCTCAACCTCCTCTGTCTCTTTCATTATGTTCATGAGATTTTCACCGGCTGATTTCGTCCAGATCCATTGGCAGAGGTCTCGAAGAGAGAAGGACGTCAACTCCATAATATAACCAAGTGTTCGGAACGCAGCACAATCTTTATAACGTGTTGCGACCGTTCCGAAACGCAAATACTGGTAGTTAACGTTTCCAGAGTTCACAATGAACATGTCCAAGGCAGCGCACAGCTTGGAATATTCTGAATTCATCGGAAAGTGATTCCAATTAGTTTTTGCCAATTCTAGAAGGGCCGTTATCCGAGATTCCCCCATAGGGCTATACTGTTGGAGTATCCCAACTAGTTTATCTGAGAGGAACTTTTTATGTTAATATACACATACAGGAATTTCTACTTCCCTTACTTTCGTAATAATATAATATATATATAATTATATATATATTTATATATGAATTATAACACTTGTATTTTGAACTTGTTGATGGTAGCGTTAATTGAAAAGATTGGCCACAGTAAAGATTGGCCACAGAAAAGATTGGCCACATGGAGAGATTACACCATACTACTAATGGACTGCACCGTGTAGCTGATTTAAATTACGAATGTTTTGTAAAGGGATATATTGTGGGGTTGTTTTCTAGGTGAGCATAAAAGAGCATAACTGCCGTGGTGGCGCACTGCTGTTCACTTGAACTTGTTGCTGTTGATATTTTGTTTGGAGTGAACCACAGGCGCACAAGAAGTAGCATACTGATACTGTGGCACGTTGGACGCGCCTTTCCATCGAATAAGAGAAATAAGATCAACCGACGTGCTCAAATTGGTCTAATAATTGGTCCGGCAATTGCGTCTAATATTAAAGAAACTTTTTGTTTGTTGCGTTCAAATATTTGACAGTATTTTCACTTTTCCACAGAAATGAGTTTCCGAAAAGTAATTTAAAAATGTTCGTTGGCCGTTTGGATTTAAAGAGGCGATCCACTGCTCGATTGTAGATGGCGCTGAAAGTTCACTGCTCGAATAGCGAACTTCTTCCATTTTTGTTTCTTTGTTTCCAGCCGGAATTTATTTTATTTATTTTATTTTATTTATTTATAAACCCGGTTGCTTAAAGCTATACAGGCG
>NW_026684473.1:0-5078 GCF_943735745.2 Anopheles bellator | reverse complement strand
ACGGTCCTCGAAGTAGCTTTGGAGCATGTGGTACAAGTACCTAGGTACCCGCATGTTGTGCAGCGACCTTGCGATCGCCAGCCATCTAGCGTTATTGAATGCGTTCTTAACGTCTATTGTGACAATCGCACAGTACCTGTCCCCTCCTCTGTCCCTAGCAGTCTCCACCACCGTACGGATAGCATCGGTCGTAGACCTCCCTGTACGGAAGCCGTACTGCCTATCCGATAGCCCTCGAGCTCCCTCCGTGTAAGGCGTCAGTCTGTTGAGAATGAGCCGTTCAAGAAGTTTGCCCAAGGAGTCCAGTAGGCAGATCGGCCTGTAAGATGAGGCATCTCCTGGGTTTTTTCCGGGCTTTGGTAGCAATAATAGCTTCTGTCTCTTCCAGCAAACTGGGAAGACGCGGTCATCCAAACATTTCTGCATCGCCTTTTTGAACAAGTCAGGGCTTGTTTGTAGTGCGGACTTAAGAGCAATGTTCGGAATGCCATCCGGACCCGGGGCTTTGTTTGGTGCCATTCGCTTAGCAGCTGCCTGCAGTTCCTCGAGCGTGACCCTGGGGCAACCCTCCTGTTCTGTACCTCGTATAGAGTGGCTGGCCAGTCGCATCGTGGACGGTTGGGAAAAAGTTCCGTCACAATAGCTCGGAGCCGCTCTGGACAGGTTTCACGCGGTACACTAGGACCCCTCATATTGTATTATACATTTTCTACATTATTTTTTTCATTTTTACGGACGGACGGGCGACGGAAATTTACGGCAGATTTTAAATTTTTTAGGAACTGCTTCTTAGAATAATTTGCATCCCATTCCAAAACCATCGTTTGATGGACCGCGTTTAATGCGTGTGTGTAAGCCGACATTTTAAACCATTTGGTTTTTGACGGCTTCACCCACACACAAGACATTATGAAATTTGAATTGAAAAAACCATGCACCGCGGACCGAAACATCGTGTCCCCGGTTTGATGATGTTGGTACGCTTTTCGTATTCGCGGAATAGATGACCTTTGCAGAAAACATCTTAGGCGCCGTACCGTGCCGTCTAAATTTTTCTTCGAAAAGTCATCTAATAAAATGAGGGACTCTATATTATTGATCGGCATTTGCAGCACGTCCTGAATTTCTGGAATGGAAATAATACAAGAAGTTGTTGCCGCTTGTCCGAACGCTTGTCACCCGATACAAAAAATTGTTCACTAGATCAAGGCTTGCTCCCGCGATGTTTTCCATGATACATTTTGCAAGGGGTTCGATAGGTAGAGCGGTTTCCGCCAAAGCCACAACTGGCTTTCCCCTGGTTATAAGAGTCGCTGAGGGGTAATCAGTCGGGGCAGATGCCTGGAGTGTTTTGTTTTGGATATCCCTTTTGTCGGGATCATGACGAAAGTACAATGTCTTCCCTTCAGTGGCGAAGTCATTAACTTCTTGGAAATAGTCGTTTTCTTCTTGAGTTGCCTCCTCCGCCATCTGAGTCAAGTCAATGTGCTGGTCCGCCATTTGTTCTAGAATAGTTTTTGTAAATTTTTGATCCCCCAAATCCCTTGATTGTTAATGGCAGGGTTTGAGTGATAGTAGTACACCGTTGCCTTAGTTAGTTCGAATTGTTTCAGTTCGTTAGTTAACTGAACATGTGTTTACATTGTTTACCGTGGCCTTTCGTTTACGTTGCTTACTCCGTCGCTGTGTTCCATCATATCTTGTGCCACGTTTTGTGTGTTGGGTTCGTTTGAGAAAAGTGCAGGACGGTTGCAAGGGGTTCCTAGCGAGTATTCTCTCCCAGTGCAAGCTTTGAAGGTAGCGTGTGTTACGAAAAAGTGGAAAAGATTGTGACATTGGGCGATCAATCGTGACTGTGATCATGATAGTATGCGGAAGTAGGAAAGTTAGTGAAGCGTACGTAGGAAAAACAAATAGACAGGAAAGCAAAGGGATCATCGCCTGTTTATGTGTGGTCGAGTTTTCTGTATAGGTAAACGTGGTGGCGGTTCATTTATTTGCGTGCCACAACTTTTTGTGGCAGTAGTGGTTTGCGTGCCACAACTTTTTGTGGCAGGCCGTGACGATGGTGGTAGTGGTGATGGTGACTGGACAGTTTCCACGTATTCCAACCCGTTGAAATACACGACTGGTAAATTCTCCAGCCATTCCTTTTGAACTGTGTTGTTGTTTATTTCCTGTGGTTCTTCATCGTTCATCGCCATCGCTTCTTCTTCTTCTTCAGCTGGGATCGATGGGAAAGACAATGGGCTCTTCTTCGATGTGGTGAATGTGAATGTGAAGTCGTGAGAGGATTTTGTCGTTTTGTCGTGATCTATCGCAGCTTTCTAAATAAAAGATAAGAATAAGATTACTTAATAATCCTACAAATAAAATAATGTACTATTTTAAGTACCTGAGCTCTTTCTTTGTTTTTTTCCGTCTGTAGGCACGATCATGAACACTTCGTTTCATGTTTCGTTCTTCTCCGGAAAGCTTGCCGTATTTGTACCGGCCAAGGAATTCCAGAATTGTTTCGTTTTCTTTGCGACGAGTTTTGTACAATTGGCGAAAATTGTTAAATTCCAATTTGCTATCTTGCACCGAGCAATCCTTGCAGCCAATCCAATTTGACATTTTCCATTTTGGCGATTTTATATCGACCAAATACGAACGTTTCGACAAAGGCTTTGGTAACCCCTAAATGCAGTAAGTGCCGATCGTCTCCAATTGTTACGTCCTTGATTAGGTCGATTCCGAATGCCTTTAGCGGAATCTCACCTTGCACCTTGGGTGCATGATAAAAGGGAACGTACTTGAATTCCAAAAATTTGGCATTTGTTCGCAGTTTACATGTCGTAGTGTCGTGGAACGACACACTACTGATGCCTTCCCTGTGGATACCCTTGATGGTGCATTGTGTGCAGCCAAAGTAGCCAATTTGTAGCACCGTCTCTGTAGTTATAATGAAAACGAAAAAGAAATTAGGAAGCTGTAACAAGACGCCGAGAACCTACCTTTAACGATCGCGCGTGCCTCAGCGTCAGAAAGTAGTGCTCTGATCGTCACAGAACACTCCGGATCTTCTATTTCCCGACCAAGCGTGCCGAGTAGTTGGTGCGCCTCTGGTTTTAAGGTGCTGCAAAAGACACTTAGGGCGAAAGGCTCACCTGGTGGATTATGCGGTTCGTGTTCCCTCGCATAAATGGTCCATAAGTGCAAAGTACCATCTTTGGCACGCTCCAATGGCACACCATCGACGTGGAGATCCCAAGTGGCACCGCTGGATAGGTTCATTTCACTAAGTGCGTTTTCTGTAATTATAATGAATCATACATGTAATGTAATATGATAAATCTATGATAAGGCGTACTTACGTAAACCACGGTGGCAAAAGTGCCCTATAACACTACCAGAATTGTCCCGGATTTCGATCGGTTCGATGTTCCAATCCTGGACCACCCCCGCCGCCCGTGGATCCAGCGGAATGAGAGGTACATATCTACTCAACGAGCACATTAGTTGTTCATGTAATTGCGCTATACTTACGTTCGGGCTGTTGTTGGAGATATCCGTCATTTCGCGGGACAGTGCGGCCGCCGTTTCACGTTGATCTGCCGTGCCACTGTTCAACACTCGACGAGCGGATTCCAGTTTGTTATTGTCAAACCTTGGGTAGTGTTACAATCCGCTCTCGGCGGCAGATGTGTAACATGCGAGAAATGAACAAAATCGTCGGCTTACGTATCGGCTATCACTCGTCAATGCGTCAACACGCCACAATTTTAGTGTTTTATTCTCGTCGTACTTTCTTTTGCGCGCCCTTATATACCCAGGCGCGCTGCGCGTTGTAACGCCCGTAACGCTGCTCCTACATCCCTGTCAATTTTGACAGGTAGCTATCTCCGCGATATTGGTAACGGCTTGGCTTGGCGTTTTGTTGAAGTGCCTCCTGGCTCGCTCGCCGTTTAGGATACATTTTTCTGCTTGCTAACGCGAACACTTTGTACGACTATTTTTATTTTGAACGGAGTTCACTGTCAAAGTTGGAGTTTACTATCGGATCGGTCGCAATGCCAAACTTACCTTTGATATAAGAGCGTGTGGCAGCATCTGCCAGGACAGCCCGTGGTTTTATCAGTAGCCTTCTACCACCTTTTAGCACCAACGGTACCCCTACTGAACCCGAGGAACTGATGCAAGGGGGGAATTCCCACGCCGCAAAAGATGCAAAGCACAAACGGATCGCCTGGTCTTTCGCCATGGTGTAGCCGTCCTTGGACATCCACGATGTAAACTTAGGTTTCAACGGCTGAGGCAAAAGAGCCTCAGCGACATGTATGTCCAAGGAGACCTCCTCTTCCTCTTCACTGGCCAAGTTTTCGACAATTGCTTCTTCTGTAACGAGAATTGAAACATGCATATGCATTTTAATAATAATGTATAATAATAATTCGATATTACTATTATTATTTTTTTTTATAAGAACGGACTGGGCCGTATTTATTAACTTTATGCTTATAACATACGGCATATAACAATATACATATATACATAACATATTCTAAAGTTTAAGCATCATGTAAGATGCTTAGACTTAGAAGAAGGACGTGGCATTTCCTCCGAAGTCCAGACGCCTTATCCCGGGCTTACTCGGCTGTCGGAAGTTGGTTGGGTGATGGTTTGCTCTGGTGTGTTCTGGTGGCTGTTTCAGTGTGATGTCCCGGTGAGTTCTATTGTTGGTCCATTTTAACTATTGTATGATCCGTTTTCTATTGTGGGTGTTGGTGGTGATGTAGTCGAGTGGGGTGGTCACCTTCGGTGAAGTGCTCGTGCCTCGCTCAGATTCGCTCTGGGTCGACGGCCTTCTGTCCCGGTGGCCTCTGTCCTTGCTCTATCGGCTGATGGTGCGCAGCGTGCCCCGTCGCGGCCGTGGGGCGGACATTCACAGAACGCCGAGACAGTAACGATACAACATGTAACGCTGAACGAGTTGCGGTGAGTGACTTAAGGAGAAGAGGAGGGGTCTAAGGGGGGAAGGTTTTAGAGGGTTTTAACGGTTACAGGACGATACTGTTCTCCGTCGCGAACCTGTATAT
>NW_026684472.1:0-7678 GCF_943735745.2 Anopheles bellator | reverse complement strand
TCATGACTGGATAGAATTCGTGGCTTGCGCTGGCCTTGGTCTCTGCATTTCCCCCCCCACTTGTCTAGCTTGAGAATACGACTTGAAGAGGCGTATCTCAAGTGGAGTAGTAACGTTGGTACAATATGGTGCGATAAATTCTTAATACTATTATTGGTTACAATTAGTTTCTTACTTTATCCAGAAAACATATTTCGCGCTATGTTTTCTTCTATGCTGTGTCGAGTGAGGCGTTAGGAATTGAACCTAACCTTAAGACACCTGTGATCTTAAGAATCCTAGGGGTGCGCGATCGCATTGCCCGAATGGCCATATCCTCTGCATCCTACCAGCCCTTTGCGTTCTGTTAGGGGTTGAACTCTTCTATTCCGGACTTAAACCGGCCCTAAGTTTCATTCTTGCATTATCGGTTCCATTCCCACCACTCATTCAATAACTTTGTCGTAAACCTTACAGGTGTATTGCAATGTTGGTTTTCTTGGGCGGACCTATTCGCTCGCTAATTTTTCTCCTGTACTGCTCTTGTCTCGCGGTATTCCCTCGCGGTATTGATTTTACTTTTATTAATTCCATCCCTACCACTCATTTGATGACTTTGTTGTAGACCACGAGCTGGTGCACCAAATGTTGGATTTTTAGGAGGACTATTCGTGCGCTAATGTTCTGCTGTACTATTCTTGCTTCGCGGTATTTTTCCTCGCGGTATTCACTTTCCATTTATTAATTCCATCCCTGCCTCATCTAAATGACTTTGTCGTAAACCCATAAATTGGTGCATTGTAGTGTTGGCTTTTCGGGAGGACTATTTGCGCACTATTTTTCTTAGATCCCATTGTCTTTTTTTTTCTCTTGCTTTCTTTAACTTTCGTTTGGGTTCCACGTATCTTCTCTTGTTATCGTGCAAATTCTAATTTCATTCTCGTATTCCTGGTGGTTTTTGTATTTTCTCGCACCACGGTTGTTGTTACTTGAAAACATTTCTTTCTCGCCATTTCTCTTTCTCTCTTCCTTGAATTCGTATTTACCTCTTCTGTTTAACTTTGGCCCATGCGTCTCATTTTCTGTTAACTCTGGCTCTGCTGGCCTTCTTATTTCTTTCCGTGTACTTCATCCTTTTCTTTCCTGTCTCTGCTCCACAACATATTCAACTTATTGTTTTTTTTTTCTTCCTCCTACATTTCTTTCATTCCAATAGGTGAATGAGGAAAATCTGGATATTTTACGTTGATTGGATATGTAGTTGGACCCAATCAAAAATCCTTACTACATATCGATAAAATTGTTCCTGACCTTGCCCTTTCGACCTCCTGCGTTTTGACTCTAACTGCTCTTCCGGGTTTTTCTACCCCATGATTTGCTTGGCTTAAAACGGGTGTTGCGTACTTTTTCTACCTTTCTTTCATGTCCTTCTGCCTCCCTCGGTTGCTTTTTACCATTCTTCCTTTTTCTCTCTATCTCTCATTTTCCCTTTGTTCTCTAAAGCCCCTTTTTTTTCATGGAACTGTATTACCCGTTGTATTCTCCTTCCGGACCCTCAACTTTTCTTGTATCTCTCAAAATGTGTACCATGACACATTTTTCTTTTCTGCCTTAACTAATTCTAATCTAACTTATTAAACTGCGTATCGTCTTATTGCCTTCTTTATCGTCGTTGCACTGCTGTTGCCCGGTGGCTTCTGCATGGCTGATGTGGATGTTGCTTTGTACGCTACCGTGTTGTGGCTTTGTCGTATGTATCATCGTGGCAGCCGTCGTCTTTCAGGCATCCGTGGATCTTTTCTCTCTCTTTTCTATAGTCTTCCTCGCTGCTCCATCGGTGGGGTCGGTAGTATCGTCATCTGATTCTCTCTGTTCGTCATACGGACATCCTTCTTGCAGGCAAGCTTTCGAAAGCTAAGACGTTCGTGACTTTGATGCCCGCTGGCTCCCCTGTTTTGTCTCGGCTCCGTCTTTTATATTTAGTAGTTATGTGTCGTATTGTTTACTCGATCCCGTTCTAACCTTTGTCGTAACTTTTTCGTGTGTCTTTCCCTTCGCCTCCGTTTGTACCATCTTGGATTTCTTTATTCGTAATATTTTTTTAAGCGATTGTTATGAACCCTTTCGAATTTGTTTCCATTTTTGATAATTGTGGTTTGTTCACTCGGTAAATCAACTACCAGGTAAGGTCCTCTCCAAGTATTCTGTAACTTCTGTCCGGCGCCCATTGGATTTGCCTGTACTAAAACTTGTTCGCCCCACATTGGTTGAAAAACTTTACTTTTCGTATCATATATCTCTTTGCGTTTTTCTTTTGACTTGACCAAATTCTCCCTGGCTACCGAATGAATGTGTTTAAAAATCGCTTTCATTTCCTTTACGTAATCGTAAAAATTCAGCTGATCAGTATAGCTTTGATAAATGGAAGCGGGAATCCTAGGTTCTCGTCCAAATAGAAGTTCATATGGTGTGTACCCCGTTGATGAGTTAACAGTGGTATTATATTCAAAACAGAAATACGGAATCTGCTGATCCCAAATCTGTGCATTACCTCCTACATACTGTCTTAAATAAATTTTAAGCTCTCGATTAGCTCTTTCTACTAGATTAGCTTGAGGATGATATGCGCTGGTATTAATTTTTTTGATTTTTAGCACTTTGCAGATATTTTTCATCACCTGACCCATAAAATTCGCCCCTTGGTCTGTTACTAATTCTTTCGGAGTTCCATATTGACATATAAAACATTCGACAAATGTTTTCGCAACCGTATTAGCTTCTTGGTTTTCCATTGCCGCCACTGTTAAATGCCTCGTTAAATCATCCTGTATCACAAGGCCATATTTGTTCCCCTGTTCGGACTCAGGTAATACCACGAAGTCCATATAAATTTTTTCGAATGGTTCGGCCGATGTTGTGGTTATTTTCATAGGTACCCTGGTGTATTTGCATATTTTATTTTTCTGGCATGAATCACATTTTCTTACATAATTCTCGATGTCCTTTCTCAAATTCCTCCAGTAATATATGCTTCCAATTCTTTTTCTCATACGTTTTGCTCCCACATGTCCTCCCAATGGTGCATCGTGAAATTCCCTTAATACGGTGTCGATTTCGTTCCCTGATATTTCTATCCTTTTCATACCAGTGTTGAATATATTGAAGGTTACACCATGCTTGTTTCCTAAGAATTGCAGCGTCTGTAATATTTCGAACTGCTTTATCTCTCGGAAAGATACGACTTCAATACTTCCGCTTAACCCTTCGCTTTCTGCATATTTTAACAGCACTTGGCAGAAACGGTTGAAGAACGTTTCCGTTTTCAACAAGGAATTTTTCTTTCCTTCCAGAATTAACCCGTAAAGTTTGCAAGCTGGGAGAGTTACGATGTTATCTGTGGTAAAGTCTTTGAGTCCGTGCGGAAGGTCTTGTAATCTTGAGAGTTCGGTGAAGGAAGTTCGACTGTTTAAGATGACTATTTTAGGAATTTGAGCATTAATATTTTCTTCTGAAGTGAATTTTAAATCCTTTAAAACTATGTTGTTGCGGTTTTGTTCAGTCTGAAATTCTGTATACAATTGTGAGAATCTATATTGGTTGGTGGTGTCGTTGTTGTCATTTAGTGGATCCATATTCATAAGGTTATCAAGATGATTTCCAGTAAGTGTATTATTCGGATGAGTCATGATATTGGTGTTATTATTTGTGTGGTTTACGACATTTTGAGCATCCTGAAGTTTCTTTTGATGTCGTGTGGTAATAGCTACTATCTTTTTCTCTTGGTTATGTTTGTTTTCCTTTTCTTCTTTGTCCTTCTTTTCTTCATCTTTCATTGCTACAGGCATGCGTGATAAAAAATCTGCCACAATATTTTCTCTACCCTGCTTGTATCGGATTTCTAACTCTGTCCCTTGTAATTTTAATCTTAATCTTGTGAGCACAGGTGAGCTCTCTTTCAACCTCCAAATAGAAACCAACGGTCTATGGTCGGTGTAAACTATAAACTTCTGACCATATAGATAGTGCCTAAAATATGCGGCGGCCCAAACAATTGCCAATAGTTCTTTCTCGATCGTATGATAACGAGTTTCGGGTCCATTCAACGATCTACTAGCATACGCTATGGGTCGGTCTATCGTTTTCTCATTGGAAAGCACCGCTCCGATAGCATATTTACTGGCATCAGTGGTTAAGACGAATCTGTCTTGATAATTCGGTCTCACCAATATTGGTTCTGAAATCAACGCTTTGCGCAATATGTCGAAAGCGTCATTACATTCAGTCGTCCAATTGAATTTCACGTCCTTCTTCAGTAAGTCATTCAAAGGGGTACGAATTTTTGCGATACCTGGAATGAATTTGCCATAAAAATTTATTGCCCCCAGAAATGACCGTACCCCTTTTGTTGTTGTTGGTCGGGGCATGTTCTCTATGCTTTTGACATTATCTTTAGCTGGCCTTACTCCCTGTTTATCAATTATGTGGCCTAGATATTTGATCTCTTCCTTCAAAATTTGGCATTTCTTTGGTTCCAGCTTTAAATTGTACTTGCGAAGCCCTCTGAGCACCTTTTCAAAATGTTCGTTATGCTCTTGGATTGTCCTTCCAAAAATGACAATGTCGTCCAAGTATACCACTGCTCTAACACCTTTGATTTCGTACAGCACTGTGTTCATTAATCGTTGAAATGTTGACGGAGAGTTTCGGAGCCCCATAGGCATAGCTCGGAATTGGTAGTGTCCGGAAGGTGTTGAGAAGGCTGTCTTTGCAGCATCCCTTGGCGATATCGGGATCTGGTAGAAGCCTGATTTCAAATCTAACGTGGAAAAATATCTGCTATCTCCCAAGGTGTCAATGATTTCATTGATTAAAGGTATTGGGTATACGAAGGGTTTTGTTACTTCATTCAAGGCTCTAAAGTCCACAACAATTCGATATCTTCTCTGTCCATTGTCGTCGAGCTTCTTGGGGATGCATAAAACGGGAGCGTTGTACGGGCTTGTACTATGTTGTATAATACCTTGTTCTAACATTTCGTCTACCTGTTCTTTTAAATGATTTTTTGTTACCTCCGGGAACCGATATTGCCTCTTATAGATAGGCACGTTTGTCGAGGTTTCGATCTCATGGACGGCTGCCTTGGTTTGCGTAAGTTTATCTCCTTCCATAAAGAAGATATCATTGAATTTACGCAATGTGTCTACCAATTCCACGTCGGCCGATTCAACATGCAAAATATTGAGCAATTGTGTTTCCCTTTCGTATCCTTGTAGCTTCCTAATCTGCTTATATTCAACGATGTCGCAATCCAAATCGCTGTCTAAGTCCGTCCTTCCTTGGTAACAGTCGTCCTGCATTTCCTTCAAATGTTCCATTCCTAACATTTCGCTTGAATATTCTGCTCCTTCCATTGTGTCCCCAAATCCCCTATCTCTACGGTCGACCGCTATACCGATGCGTACGCTCGGGTTTCTTTCCCGCCGATGGTTGAGCTGCTTATGTTCAAACTGTTTCGCTGGCGCACACGTTATTTTCATTACCCCTTCTCTTAAGTTGATTTCTGCTTCTTGTTGCTGCAGGAATTCTAAACCCAAGATCCCTGGCATAAGCAGATCCCTGACTACATAAAACCTAACCAGCACTATATTTTCCTCAATAATCAATTGAAGTTCGCATGATCCCATGGTAGTTAGAGCACTATTTCCAATACCTACAATCGCTGCTTGATCTTGGCAATCTATTTTTCTTACCCCTATTTTCTTGGCCTCGTCCCACCTAAGTAAATTAATCGTAGCGCCAGTATCAATGCAATATTTTGTCTTTCTCCTAATATTCTCTTTTGTGGCCAATGAAACAAACAACATTTCATCTTTGCTGTGTCCTATCCTCAATATTTTCTCATTTATATTTCTTGTAGCTTTCTCCTTACGCGTTCTCATTGTGTTATCTCCATTTATTCTTTCATATGCTCCGTTTTTTGACCTTCTCCTACAACTGCAACATGGGTTTTCTGCTATCCTCTTTCCATAGGAAAACCCTACATTCAGTTTTTTGTCTCTCTTCCTCCATTTCTACGATACTCCTCTCTTCTTCCCGCAAACTGCGCGTCCCTGTTTCTGTTGCCCCCATTGTCCTCTTGCCTGGGTCTATATCGGTCTTCGTTTCTTGCACTGTTTCTATTATCCGCATAGGTTCCCTGACCAACCCTTTCTCGGTACCTGAATCCATATCTCTCTTGACCGTCCCTTTCTCGATCGTTATTTCTGTTGTTATTTGGGCTGTACGCATTTCCATGCCAACCGGCGTTCCTCGGATATCTCTCTGCCCCTCCTTCTTGGTTTCTTTGCTGTGGTCTGTAATCTCCTTGCCTGCCGTTCGGTTTCCATTCTCGAGTTTGTTGATGTACTCGAGGGGCATTAGTTCTATCATACTTTTGGCGTTGATTACCTATATGTAAATTTCTGAGCCTTTCCTCTATCATCTCTTCCTGAGCAATATCCCTATATTCGATGTCTAATTTCTTTAACATCTCTCCCAATTCTAACTCTTTGCAATTTCGAGCTCGCTCTTTAAGTGCGGCACTTTTCAAACCTCCTACAAAGTGGAGTCTTAGATTCCGTTGGGCATATGATTGAAGATTACCATCGTTTTCTTCATACGCCTTGAGGATATTATAAATATCAATGGTTCTTCTCCTGTAACTTTGAAACGATTCATTGTTACCTTGCTCGAGGATCTCAATTTTTGACATAAGTTCCTCCAATCTCACATCTCTACTAAACTCACTCGTTAAATTTTCTTTCAATTCCTGCCAGCTCCTAGCCTTGATTCTTGAATAGACTGCCGCTGCTGGTCCTTTTAATTTAGATACCACTGCTCTCACTAATGCATCATGTGGTCCATTCTCCGGGATGAGTGATGCTACATAGTCACCCTGATCCAAAAATGCTCCAAGCTCTTGGTGATCTCCTGCAAACTCAGGCAGTAGATTCATTGCTTTCTCGATAATATTTTCTGCCGTCATTTTCCTTTCTTTATCTTCTCTAAAAAGTATCGTTCTGTCTTCGATTTCACTTTCTGACTCCGTGTCGGTTTTAAACTGCGTAATGTCCACTTCAATTGGACTCCTATCGGTTAATGGTATTGGAGCTAAAAGTCTACCGTTGGGTTCACCTTCTTGATCAGAGGAGGAGGTTGACGAATCACCTCTATTTAAACCTCGAGTGTGACTGCGTAATACTCTGTCAGTCATTCAAAATTATACTGGTTCAGCACTCCAGTATTTAAAACATTCGTAATACAAATTTTTTGAAATCAAAAACTTTTTCACTTGCTTACCAACCAGCGTGAAGAAATACCATCCTTCGTTGTTTGCACGTCTTCCTTCCTTCCAGATGGTTTTTGAAGTTGCTGTTCTCTTATCTTTTTTTCTTTCTCTGTTTCTGCTGTATGGTCTTTAGCACTGTTCCCTTTAGGGTGGTTTTTCATCAGCTCTCAGTCTGTTTCACTGTGCACAATTTATCACTTCTTTTTCACTTCTTTGACCACATTCACTTTGGCTCGCACAGTTATTGCAGATTTGGATATCTTTTCCCACCGGGATAGAATCCGAAACCTTGGGGATATCGAAAATTATCCCACCGCTGTCACCATGAAGAGCCCCAACTTGGGGATTCTATTTTCTGAAATAAAACTCGTA
>NW_026684471.1:0-7691 GCF_943735745.2 Anopheles bellator | reverse complement strand
TTCGCGTGCAGCGCAAGGATTACTGTGGGGCAAATAAAAGTAAAAAAACAATCACAACAGCACACAGAGAGAGAGAGAGAGTGCTCCAGCTGTGTGTGAGGCCTAAGACAATGGACATGGCGACAGGGACATGGCGACCAGGACATGGCTGTGGCGAACCAACGCCGGAGGGAAACTAGTAAAACCAATCCCTCCAACTATAAATTACAAATACAAATTATTTTATGCACGCAAATTGATTGCGCTACCCGTCGTCGTGCTCACTAGCCCCCTCCCCACCCCCCTGGACCCCCCTCTCACACTCTGTCCGCTTCAGCCCTATCCTCAGTCCTGCCCGTAGAAGGCGAGCTGATTCATGGGCCTCCGTGACGTTTCGAGCGACGAGTCCGAGTTCGAGTAACGCTGTCGTCGAAGCCCTCCTTTAACCGCCCCTCTACTCCCCTCCGACTCTCTCCTGCCTTTTTATCTGTCAACCGCTCCGTAACGCAGTGTAACGCAGTGTAACGCAGTGCCTCTTGCATCGGGCTAATTACAGGAACGTCGTCGTCGACTCACGAGTCCACCGCTAGAAACCAGAGTCCTTAATAGAAATAGTGCGACAAACTGCGATTCGGGCACCGTGCAACGTGTTTTTCGCATTGTATACTTGCAGGCGCACCTTACTTTCTCCGGGGTTTTGAAGCCTTCAAACCCATCGAGACGTTGGGGTGACCCCGCCAGCGACAGTTTCACGGCTGTTTGCCGTGATCTTGACGCGACTCCCGGTGGGGCATTAATTGCAAGGACCCACCACCGGGGAATCCTCGGGGAACCCTGCCGCCGACCGGTTAATTATTGATGCCACCCGCTTCACCTCATTTGCGTCCGTTTCGGTCGCGGAACGACTCCAACTTGGGCAACGCCGAACACTTCCGTTTTCCCGTGTTCCGTTGCCCGGAGAGGTTCTTGAAAGTTAATCATCGAAATTGCTCCCCACCACGATGCCGACCCCTTCCGACGCTGCTTCATCCCTGGAAGGACATCATGCCAAAGAAGATCCGGATTCGGATTCGGCGGCCGGAGAGCGGGGGAAGGGTTCAGCAAACATACCGGGTGGCCTGGGGAAGGGGGGGGGGGGGGGGGGGTGGGGGGGGGGGGCGGGGGGGGCGCGGAGGAAAAAGGAAATCTAAGGGAATGGAAATCTCTGGCCCCTCTCGGGGGGGCAGCGGAACCCAAAAAAAAAAAAAAAAAAGGGCGGTAAAAAGCCCACACCCCCCACCCCCACCCATCACCCACCCGGGTGGGTGGGAGGAAGAATGAAAAATCCCTCTCTGACCCCTCTGTGTATAAAAAAACCTCAAAATAGCTGGCGGCAATCCTGATGGCCTCCGCGATCCGCGCACCAATCAAAGCCGGGATGAACTGACCACCCCGACATCCGTCCACCGTTGGCATCCACACACACACACACCGCTGATCCACTTGAGTGATAATTAATAATTTTCGCTCCCACCGAGCGCACACACGCAGCGACAGGACCGCTCCACTCACGTCCCTGGCTCCGAGGGCGCCGTCAGCGAGAGATCGCTCGTAACAATCCCCCACCCTCCGTTTTTCTCTCTCCCCATATGGCCCACTGGAGTATCCCTGCCACCTCCCACCCTCACCCGAAACCCCCCCCCGGATTGAGTGGAGTGGGCGTCACGGGGTGATGACATATTATCGGAACGTCCAGTCCCAGGACCAGGACGACTGGCCCCCGATGGTTTGTGATTGGTTCAACACCAGCCGGTGCGGGGGGTGGGGGCCTTCCTGCTATCTAAAACTCATTTCCGCAGCTGCTGCCAGCATCCCCCGGGGCCCCCAGTGGCCCCCCAGGGGAGGACGTCACGTCACAACTCTTGACACTAATTCAACCGCCGCGTCGTGCAGACAGACAGAGCCCGTGCCCGTGTTCCACCCTCAGCCCATTCCTCCGTCACGATCCGTGAAACGATTACCGGAACAACAGGGACACGGTGACGCGCGTCCTGTGGTTGCGGTTGCAGCCTGCCTCTGCCTGCAACAAACACTTAATTAAATTTGTTCATCTCTCTCTCTCGCTCTCTCTCTCGATCTCTCTGTTCCGCTCTTTTTACAATAGAGACCCCCACCAAACGCACACACCTCGTCCTTGTCCCGACAGAGAGCGAGAGAGAGAGAGCGAGTCCCGAATCGAATCGAGGGTGCCGAGGAAAAAAAAATCGCGCCTATTCGCTCCGTGAACCCCAAAATGGGGTGTTTGTGTGGTACAAATTGACACCCAGGGGTGGGAGGCTTTGTGCATCCTTTTTTAACCCCCCCCCCCCCCCCCGGGCCCCCCCCCCCCCCTCCCGAGAGGGTCCGCGATACGAAAAGAAACCGCGCGCCAAAGACAGCCAACAGCCCGGCGACAACAACCTCTTTCGGTGCGATTGGGATCTCCAGCGGTCCTGCCATCCTCACGGGCCACCCCTCCTGCCCGGGGGGTGGGGGTCCTATTAAAATGGGCAATCACCCGGCAATCGGCCGCCAGCCAGCCAGCCTGACCCCCTGTGGTCTCTCTCTCTCTCTCGGTAGCGATGTCGAAAGAAAAAACTACAAGGACACCACTCCCCCGCTCCGGGGCGCACACTGCTGTTGGTGACAAACTTCGTTACCCCCTCCCCCCTCTGGGCCGGGGGGCTCGGGCCGGCTGGGCGGCGGAGTTGATGAATGATAAAATTCCTCCAATATGCAAAAGTCATGTTGTGTGGAGGAGCCCTTAGCGCTGGGGCTGGGGGGTGTTTGGGGCGGGGGTTTGTCATGGTTCGTTCGCCGGCTTTCTCGGCCCCCCCCCCCCCCCACCCCGCCGGTTTCGACTTGAAATGCGCCATTCGCTCGCTGCCGTTGCCGTTGCCGGTGACATCTCTAGTGAAGTGCGAATAATTTAAATTGGAAAATAATAATAGAATAGAGAGAGAGAGAGAAAGAGAGAGAGAGGGGACACGCTTTTTCTTTTTGCCACGATGGTGGTGGAGGCGCCAAGTCGCCGTCGCTGCCGTATGCTGCCAATCACGTGGCACGGCCGACCAGGCGCCTCCATCGAAGCGCGCTGCGTCTTCCTTCATTCGCCATTCGCGCGGTCCGCACAGGAGCCCGGCGAGGACGTGCATTTGCATCGCTTCCGGCCCGCAGGCTGGTGTGTGTTATCCTTGCGCATCCTTTCCGCTTGGCTTAGCTTTGGGGGGGAAGAGTCCTCCGCGAATGTCGTCGATCGGTGTGTAGCTCGGTGTGTAGATCGGTTCGGTTAACAACTCCTAACGCCCACCACCCCCCGGGGGGACCTCAACCGATGCGAACCGACTGTCGACGCCGCATTTCCTGTTGAGTGTCCTTTTTTGTCTCATTCTTTTTTTTTCGTTGTTGGTTGCCAGAAGCCAGGCCTGCAGGATGGCCGGATGATTGCCACCGTCCGTTTCGCGCTGTTCGACAATTCAATCACACTTTCCGGTTCCGGTGAGGGGGGGGGAGGGGGGCGTCGCAAGCAAGGATCAGTTGCAGTCGCCGGACGCCGACGGCACAAGAAGTCGTTCGTTTGTCGTCGAATGCCGTTTAGCATTTTTCACCCGGCCCAGGAGTGACCCCCCCACCCCCCTCTCTCACCCATCCTGGTGATGGCCGGAAATCACACGCACGCCCACACCCACAGACACCACAGGCACACAGGCAACGCACATCAAACGGAAGTCGTTGGATTAACGGGCGAGCTTTCGGGTTGAAGGATGCGAGGGTGAAGTTCGAGGAGGGACTTCGTCCCCGGGAGAACAAACAAAGCGCCCGGGAGCGGACACCAACAGAGAGAGAGTGACTTCCTGTGCCCCCGGAAACCGGAAGCGACACACGGCATTCGGGATGATGGGGTGGCCTCCAATCTTTTCCGAACGGACACGAACGCGACCCGGGGCATCCATCTAAACCGGTCCCCGCACCCACCCCCCTCCCCCCCCCCCTCTCACACCTCAGCCTGCCAGCCGGAAGCTAATTGGAAAAGCGAGCCCAGTCACCGATGATCTCGGCCTTTCTCGCCGCGTTATTCTCTCGCCCACGTCTTCCTGACTCAATTGTTTTTTTTTTTCGGTGTCCTTTTTTTTCTGGTTCCCCCCAAAAAGGATGGCCGACACGGGGGTGGGGGAGATCAAAAATCAAATTTTAGGTTCGCTTGGGGGGGTTTTGTTTTTTTTTTGGGTGTTGCCTTGTGCCGATAATTGGTGTGGCAAAAGCGGACGAAACAGAGGGGTTTTCCCGGGGGTTGGCTCTTCGCTTGGCTTGCGCGTGTGTTTTTGTGGCTCTGTTTGCTTTCTTTGCAAAAACCCTAATAACTGGCGTGGTGGATCCCGTTGTACCGTTTGATAGGTGGTCGACCCCTCTTTAGCATTTTAATTCAAATTGAATTCGATTTTTTTCTTTTTTTCGGTACGTCAATTATTCAGAGTTAATCGGCATCGGCGGAGAATGTTGTTCTTTCGAGGCGCACAACTTTACACCGGATGGGTTGGAAAAGTTTTCGGCCTAACAAAGATACAAGGTTTTTTTTCTGATTTTTTCTCACATAGTATCGCTTATCGGTATCGGAACTCGAAAAGGTTATACTTTTTCTCTTCAAAATAATCGTCTACGCCGGTGATTGTCTCTTCATTTTCAAATGAGAGAACGGTGATGTTCAATGTACCAAACAAAGTTTTTTTTTACATATTCAAAACCTCTTCCATTTCTCTCACTGTAATTCAGCCGTTGTCTAGTAGTATTTGGTAAACTTCTAGCAAACTTCTTGGCCGATAGTCGCAGTTTTTGGACGTCCCGAACGTTCAGCATCTCGCTGTCCAAAATGTTAAAGTTACAGTGGGAACAAAATAATAAACGATGATGAATTATGATACAAAGTCTCCGATACAAGATACATAATCGCACTCATCTTTGCTTTGTGTAGGCACAAGGCTTTTCAAAAACAATACTTAATGATCCCTCGTTACTCGATTTTGTCCATTTTCACAAAAACACTCACAGCAACGCACTCACACGACAATAAAACAATTCGTCCAAACTGTCTGACATTTTGGTGAGTAAATCTTCCTCAGAGGGTCTTCGCTAGCGACTATAGCGAATCCAAGTTTTTGGATTATAAACTACCGAATAATTTACTTTCAAAGCGTCCTTCTTTATTCTGGAAATTGACAAACGTTCAGCAAAAACTTTGATATTTACGAAATGGGACGCTCTGGGCTTGTAGTGAAAATGGGGAAGTATAAACAAATATTAAAATTGGAAAAACTAATTGGAAAATATGCATTAAAAAATCGACTCCAAAAGCCTCGTTTCGTTGACATCGCCTCTGAACTCAGAGCCCATCTAAAGCATGGTCCACTTAGAATCGGGAACAATTGAATTAACTCTATCTCGGGGTTGGTTTCACTTAGGAAACATGTCAAGGTGTCAAAATGAAGTAATTTCATTGTACTTTTCTCGCCATCTGTTCAGCGCCCCGCATCACCTTTCTAGTCTTCTTCAACTTCGTATTGATTGTTGCCCAATACTTTTCGATTGTGCGGATTGTGCAATTTGGTGGGTTGACATTCTTTGCGATGAAATCATCCTTATTGTCACGGTACCACTGAACTAGCTTCCTGCTATAGTGACCGCTTGCCAAATCAGGTCAAAACTTAACCGGGCCTTTGTTAGATTTAATAAATGATAGAACTTGCTTTTGAGGAACTCTTCCTTGTATAGAGTTCAGTTCATCGTCGTGTTTGTGATGAAAACCTTGGTTTTTCGTCCTCAGTTGCAAATTCCTTACAGATCATTAGTTTCCGTGCAAATTTATTAGTGAATACAAATTAGAACCTGGACAGGAAATCTTCCCGTGCCGTGGCGAGATAAAATTTTGGTCCAGCAAGTTGTCAAAAATCTATTTTCACGTATGTTTCGTCGTCTATAAGCAAGCATCTTTTGTTCCTGGTCAGAACCTTCTCGTGGAACTTTTTAGCGCGTGTTTTAACGACTAGGGTTTGCTTAAGTGTCCTGCTTGGATTGCTTACATGCAAGGAAAACACAGTAGCTCATTTATAGAGTGAATTTTTGTGTTTTTGAGACATTTAACGTAGGTCATGTGGGGTTTTCGACGTGAGTGTGCAAAATTATTTTTCTTCTTCTGAGTTCCTTTAAGCATAAATTAAGCATAAATTCCGCGTATCAAGATGAAACTTTCAACACTGAAAGTCGAATGTATACTTAAGACAAAGCTATCAAAACATTTGAAATCCGACTACCACAGGCGCTGCTAGAAAACATACATCTTTTCTCGATTCTAAGTGGACCATGCTTTAGTGTCCTCGCAATCGTAACATCTCCTAAGCTCTCCATCGCCAAAGGTTACTGTGGTTTCCACAAAACCATTTCTTCGCACCATCGTGGCTTGCCAACACGGTGTTGCGAGCCCAGTTTGATCTACACACCATTCGACCACACCCTTGAGACGCTGAGACGCTCTTAGTTTACTGTGCCGTGTAGTGGCACTATTAGGAATCTGTATGAATCCATTGTGCCGTTGTTCAGGTCTCAGCACCAATAGTAATAAATCATTTTCACCAAAAGCGTTCGGAACCGAAACCGGGCACGCAATGTTTTGGAACGAAGCAGGTTTCGTTTCCGTTGCACTTTATGTTTAGCCGCAGCCGGGGACTCTCGAATCAAAGAACTCGGATCACCGTAGATTGTATCGAAAACAGAAACATCAATCGTGCATCAATAAACAAACAAAGCAGTAAGCAAACAACGGCAATCACCCCGGCTGAGACCATCTCCAACACTCCCCCCAGAGAACTTGTTGCGAACTTTTGCAAAAAAAAAAACCAAAACCAACATGAAGAATGCGTGCCTGGTGTTCTGTGGCCAGACCCATTACACCAGGCCCCAGGCACGCCGCGGTTCGCCGGACAACCGGACCAAAGCACTCCGGAAACAAATGAAACGCATTGTCAACCCGAAACAGAACGAAATAAAACCGGGAAAATGGGGGGACAGCATTTAAAAAAGGAGCACGGACACACGGACAGGAAAACAATCAGCCAGAGAAAAACGGGGAACAGTTGATGTGCGGTGAAGTAGTGACTCCCGGCGTTCGCCAGGGTCCCGTGCGACAAGATGATCGCCACCGGACCGGCACCGGCCCCATATCGTCATCGCCACTCATCACCTAAATTATCGGCGGAGAGAGAGAGAGAGAGAAGGAGGCGGTTAGTGCATAAAATGTGATCATAAATCTTCATGAAACTCGCCTCGACCTCCGAGCGCCGGGCGAGGTCCGGCTTCCGGCTCCGGGCCCCGGTTTTATAGGAATGCAGAAAACTCCGCGCGATACGCAATCGGAGGGCTTTCCTGGTTCCTGTTTTTTTCTGGTTTTGTTTTGCTCTGCACACCCCGCCCTGCAAAGTTCACGTCCTGCTGGTGTCCCTGCCCTGCTACAGGACTCAGGGCCCATTTTATTGCGGACACTTTACAGCACTTAAAATATTTTTAATCAAAATAAAACGATCCTATAAATTATCAGCGGTCTCAGGCCCCTCCGCAGCCGGTTAGTTGCATGGCCCCGAATTTCCCTAAAACCGCACCGAATGTTGCACCATATGAGTGGTTCCGGTTCGCGCGTGCGCTCGAAT
>NW_026684470.1:0-7709 GCF_943735745.2 Anopheles bellator | reverse complement strand
AGCCATGAACTTTTTTGTCAACGACAAGCCCCCAGGAGTTCCGCATTTGGTGGTGAAGCTGTGGAAAGTTTTGGGTGTGTCAGACGTGCACCGTGAGCAGTATCGGTGTGTTCCTATATTTGTTACCTTTCTGCTGATCATCGCCATTCCGAAAATCTTTTTTGGATATCCCGACTTCGAGTCAGGTGTCATCGGTTTGGCGGAGTTGATTTTCCAGACCAATCGCTTCATCGGGGTGCTGCTGCTCGCGCTGTACCGAGACGTATTCTACGAGCTAATAAGACAGGCGGAGTGCTTCACTCGAGACGGTATGAAAGGGTCCCGGCGCCAGAAGTACCACGACTACGCACTCAGCTTTGCCATCTTGTCCGCTTGCTTCACAGTGCTCAGCGGATCGCCACCAATCGCTAAGCATCTGAAGATACAGGACGCTCGAATCAACAAGGTGATGAAAGTGTGCCTACTGTCGATACTTTTGCCGGCCAACTTCTACAGCTTTTCGCCCATCCTGTCCACTCTGTGGAAGTATTACAGTGCATCTGCCAATGCAACCGATGTTCAGTTTACCCTCCACATGGAAGAAAACTTTTATGTTCTCAACGTTCGGACGTCGCTTCGTGACTACCTGCTGTTCGGCGTGTTCATGGTGCCGACCTCGTTACTATGTTCATTCGTCGGCACCGCCAAGCTTGTATCGATCTTGGCCATCATCAAGTATTGCACGGTCTACTTTCAGCTGGTGGCTCTAAAAATCCAGTACACTGCTCGTGAGCGATCCTTCCGCTCCGAACTGAAGACGATCGTCCAAATGCATCAGGGTGCCCTCAACTGTGCCGAATTGCTGCGAACGCTCACCGCTCCGGTGATGCTGATGCAGATTATCCTGTGTGTGCTGAACTGGAGCTCTATGTTGCTGTACTTCACCGTTTCCGTAGGTAGTCCTGTGAGGTGTCGTAGTTGAATATCGGTTCAAGCTTCTCTTTCGTCGCCAGGGCTTTAGCACCCAGTTCATCAATCTGTTAGTTCTGTTCATGTTTGAAACGATCGAAACCTTCGGCTATTGCTACCTGGGCAACCAGCTTTCGGATGCGGTACGCAACGTGGAACGTAGCTCAAAATGATCTTGACGTTAATCTAAAATCCTTTATCAGGCAGCCAAGGTAGCCGGTGCTGTCTACGAAAGTTGCTGGGAAGCGGAATGTGCCTCGGTGCAAAAAGACCTCCAACTAATAATAGTGCGAACCCAGAAACCTATCGGAATTACAGCGGGCGAGTTTTGTGACCTAAACATGGAGCTGTTTGGAGTAGTGAGTGTCGCCTACCAGAGTCTAATGTTTTGAGCACAATATTTCGGTTTCGTTTCCATTGCAGGTGGTTAAAAACACTTACTCCGTTTTCATTCTGCTAAAAGACCAAATGTAAGCCGAAACAATCGACGAGAAATTAATCAGCTTTTTCTTACGCCTTCAAGATTGCAACAACATAAAAAGAAATCATCTACACTGCACAGTAACGGCCTACCTAATTGAAAATTAAACAATAAATTAGCACACAGCAACAAACAGCATTTTGCAACACAGGAGAAGTGGTCAATGGTATTCTTCAATCTAACTAATAATAAATCAATCACACGGTGGACAGCACATCGAGGTGACACATAAAACATGATTTGTGGGACTTGGCACCACAGCCTGGACCGGGCTTTTTGTGTCCAAGAATTCAGCCTCTTAAGCCCACTGACTATCATAAGCAGCCAGCAAACAGAACGATTCGGAGGTCCCTTGCTATCGGGATTAGTGGCCATCATGAAATCATCATGAAAAATTGGACATTGAAAACCCGCCCGATCCGTTGAAAACTCGCATGAACCGTTTACATATCGATTTCCTTTCTTCAGAGCACGAAGGTTCAGATGGCCCTACAGCAACTGCCCTGGTACGAGCAATCAATCAAGATCCAGAAACAGGTGCTGCTCATGATAAGGTGCTCTCAGGTGCCTACCGAGATAAAAGCCGGCAAGCTCATTCACGTCAACATAGCTCTGTTCAGTGCGATGATGCAAAAGTCCTATTCATTGTACTTGGTACTTAAGGATCTACTTTAGGGCAAGACAGTATTTCAGACGAGCACAGCATAACATCAAAGAGCTCTATGTGACACTAATAATTAATCGGGAAGTCATTTCAAGAAGCGTGTAGAAACCAATAGATTGGCCGCGCAATACACATTGTCGCAGGTGAGTCCTTGCTGGGCACAGTAGTAGAGACGAAGAACATGGGCACACATTTAATTGCAGACTGTCCTCGCCTTTAGTTAACAAGACTTCAAAGGTCAGATTTCCAGCCAGGAGTGCTTGCAAATGGTACTTTACACAAATTATTTGTATGTTGGACCGGCATTACTAATAATTACGGCATAAAAAAGACACGCTCTTTAATTAAGGCGATACGTTCAAAGAGCCGCCAGGTACTCTGAACCCATGTACTCGTACGACCAAAACTAATCAAAGGAAAGACAAAAAGCGTATTGATTTTGTATCGTAAATCACCGATTACCCTTCGACCGTATCACCCGCAAAACCGATACATGGTTCATCAAATAAAAACGAGATGACGAGCTTAAATTTGCTCATTCCATTGCGACTAACAGCTTGCAGTAATGAAGTTTCTCCAAATTGACGATCCTCGCGATACGCTCCCCATTAGCTGCAGACTGCTTCACTTGTTCGGTTTAGGTCGCGATGAGCGGTTCAAGTGGCTCTTCTGGTTCCAGTGCCTTCTGTATCTGGTGTTCAACATCATAACGAGGTTTATCATGGACATCGAAGATACGGTCACTCTCGTGCGGCTCGGTGCCGAAACATTGTTCGTTACATCGTTGTTCGCACAGATGTTGGCGTTGTACGTGAGACGCGTCAACCTGTACGACCTAATCGACATGCTGCGGGAGTGCACAAGGGAACCGTGTTCGGATGAGATCTCAACATTCTTCGTCCGCACGAATGGGGCATTAAACAAATTCTCGATAGCTTATTGCAGATACTTTATGCTGGTGTTTATACTCTACCTAGTGATGCCTCCGATAGCGACGTGCGCGGTGTACTTGCGAAACAGAAGCAAACAAAATGAAACACCCGAGGAGTACATCATACCCACCGAGATGAAGTAAACCGGCAATGCCCAATGTTCTATTGCTGCAGCGAACGATCATCTAACGTACGATCGTTGGTCAGTTTCTACTACCTAGACATCCGCTACAACTTGCTACACTACTCGGCCTACATCGTCGTAGTGACTGTGCTGACGGTCACCAGCTCATTGTTGCTGTGCACCAAAGACGTGGTCGACTTCACTGCCGTCAAATGTACGTCGATGGTGTTCCGCATAACGGCTATGAAAGTACGGCAGCTTCCACGGCACATTTCGGCACCAGACCTGCAAAAGGTTATAGCGTCGCATCAGGCCGTCCTGCGGTGTGCCAAAACGCTCCAGCAAGCCCTCAGCCTCTCGTTGCTGTTTCAACTCGCTTTCTGTAGTGCCATCTGGGTGCTAATGCTGTTTTACATATTGCTGATGGTTCGCAACGGTTATGTTTGTTCGGGTAACTAGGGGTCAACTATTTTCTCTCTTGGATTACAGGGATTTGACTCGAGGATTCTTAACCTAGTGCTGCTGCTGATGATCGTAACCTCGGAAACCTACGTGTATTGCATCCTCGGCACGAATCTAACAGAACAGGTATGCCGTCCCCGTTGATGGTAAAGTTCATTTGGCCTATTGATGGGATGTTCCGTTAACACTAGAGTGACGAAGTAGTAAACGCCCTGCAGGAGCTGGCATGGTACGAGCAGCCCGTATCGATCCAGAAGCAACTGCTGCTAATGATACGGCGCTCCCAGCAACCCACAGTACTAACGGCCGGCAAGCTCATCCCCGTCAACATTGCTCAGTTCAGTGCGATGGTACAGAAGTCTTACTCGTTCTACTTGGTGCTAAAAGATTTATTCTAAACCAATCAACTCTAGAACAGCGCCAACACTATCTGATTTGATAACCACAGTGCACTGCTAGTGTTTTCGCCCATCACTCCGCGTCGCGACCACAGCTATCAATCAAACCATCACACGTGCAAAAAGTCCAGGTCTGAAAGTTAAATACCAGGCATGCCAGGTCTGAATGTCAAAAATCGATTTTTCTTATTGAAATCACATTTTTTTTGTTGCGTTGAAACGAAAAAATCTATTTAGTCATCTCAAGCTGTCTCAACGCGACTAGACAAAGAGTTTCTCAAGTTATGACCACTTCGCTTCAGCGGGATTAGATTCGAGTCATATTCGTTTATTCTTAGTCGAACTTGTCCGCTTTAGGACTCTTCGAACTCGTAGAACTCATAGAATTTGTTGCACTTGTAGAAATCGTTGAACTCAGACCTCCAGCCTGGTGAATACAGCCTTAGCAGCTCCAAACAAAGTGCTTTGGTTGTATCTTTAACCAGTTTTGCTTTGAGTCCAGGCGCTTTTTATGGAGTAAAGTTACGTCATCGTGTCTTCTGGCCCATTCTGATCGTTTTCCGACTGATGCATGTCGGTAGGGGATATGTGTTAACGGTTCCGCCAGGTTCGAGGAGCTTGTGGTAGATTACATCTCTCTGCTCCCAACATACACAGAGCATTATCTTTTTGTCGAATTGCTCTGCTTTTGCAATTGAAGTTGATGGTTTTCCCGGAATGAAGTATGACTATTTTTATGATTCTCAAAATGAATAAACTTTCCATCCGCAATCACGATCTAATGGAGAAAAAACTTCCTTTTGTACATGTCGTGCAGAACTTTACATATGGTTATTCGATTTTCTTGCCGTCATTCGTTCACTTCATGTGGTACCCATTTTCCAATCTTCTGGATCTTTTTCAAGGTCCTCAAACGTAGGAATACGACGTATTAGGCCAAATTTGGCTTAAATTTAGTTTTGTACGTGTCATTTTCGTTTAAAAGTTCTTGTACGAGGGCGATTCAAATATAAACGGTAATTTTGCCAGTGTACTCAGCAAGCACTTCTGAGCTGGGTGATGGAGTGGGGGATTTAAGTTCAATGTGTTAGGAAGGGGAAGCCAGCTCGGTGAGGCGCGCCGGTCTGTTTTGTCCTCAGTACAGCCATGAGTGAGCAAGAGGTTCATGTGTCCGTTGCACAGCGGATTATTATTAAGTTTTTAACTTACGAAGGTGTTAAACCATCGGAGACTTTAACTCGTTTGAAGGCACAGTTTGGGGACGCAACACTGTCCCAAAACCGAGTATTCACTTGGGCCAGAGAATTTAAGAGTGGGCGTGAAAGTGTACAAAACGAAAGCCATGATCGGCGCCCAAGATCAACCGAAAATCAGAAGCAGGTCAGGTTGGAGATCAGTGAGAGACTTCTGCATCGATTCCGGCAAGAAGGAGAACACTTTTTGAGGCGCATAGTCACTTGTGATGAAACATGGGTCCATCATTACACCCCAGAATCGAAAATGGCGAGTAAGGAGTGGCGGAGAAAAGATGAAGAAAAAGAACCGCGTGCGCAATTGGTTGATGACGCGCCCCCAAACTTTTTATCAACAAGGAATGTTCAAGCTTCCAAATCGTTGGCAGAAGTGTGTAGAACTTCAAGGAGACTATATAGAAAAAAATGAAGGTTTTACTTGTTCATAATTTTACTTAATAAATTTATAAAAAAAAATTACCGTTTATATTTGAATCACCCTCGTAATTCAGCGTATCGAACTTGTTTAAATTTTTTCATGTTTGAATTTTTCAACTCACTTATTCTCACTCGAAACATTCATTTTCTGTCTGCTGGGTAATGTTCTGTCGTCGAAGGTAAGTCATCCATTGCTTAGTGTGTCGGACGGTACCGAAAAGTGTCTACCATTTCTGTCGCAGGGAGAACACGTCAGTGGGGCCATCTTCGGAACCAACTGGTACGAACAACCGCTCCACATTCAGAAGTTGATCGTCCCCATCATCAGCAAAGCGCAACGACGGGTTGGCCTAAAGGCAGCCAAGTTTTACTACGTCGACGTCAATCGATACGGGATGGTAAGTGCTGTGTGCAAGGAGTGGTCACGTGCCTATTATTAATTGTTCTTCCTTCGGTCTTCCTTCGCATAAATGACCGTTCAATAATGCAGAGCGTCAAAATGGCGTACTCGTTCTATCTTTTGCTGAAGGATATTTTCTAAATCGAGACCCAAACAAAAGGAAGCGATTCGATTACGGGAAACGGCAACACAGGACACCAGTCGCACCCAGGCACGCGTTGAGCACCACGATGCACGAAGGGCACCGCATGAATAATAAATTTAAAAAAATGACAATTTTCACAAACCTCCGTATGTTACTTTAAAATGTTCCATTGAAGATTGACATATGAAAAAAGAATTGCTGTTGGAGAGTAAATATTGAATGATTCATCAATCTTCAACGATCATTACTTTTTGAGTATATCATATTCAGTGCACATTATATCGATAATTGATTACATGCCCTGCGCGTAGGTCGAACGATTTATTCGCGCCCCCGGATCGGATGACAATGTTCGTCCTCACGGTCCACAGAACGGTCACAAGTTAAGCCATGAACTTTTTTGTCAACGACAAGCCCCCAGGAGTTCCGCATTTGGTGGTGAAGCTGTGGAAAGTTTTGGGTGTGTCAGACGTGCACCGTGAGCAGTATCGGTGTGTTCCTATATTTGTTACCTTTCTGCTGATCATCGCCATTCCGAAAATCTTTTTTGGATATCCCGACTTCGAGTCAGGTGTCATCGGTTTGGCGGAGTTGATTTTCCAGACCAATCGCTTCATCGGGGTGCTGCTGCTCGCGCTGTACCGAGACGTATTCTACGAGCTAATAAGACAGGCGGAGTGCTTCACTCGAGACGGTATGAAAGGGTCCCGGCGCCAGAAGTACCACGACTACGCACTCAGCTTTGCCATCTTGTCCGCTTGCTTCACAGTGCTCAGCGGATCGCCACCAATCGCTAAGCATCTGAAGATACAGGACGCTCGAATCAACAAGGTGATGAAAGTGTGCCTACTGTCGATACTTTTGCCGGCCAACTTCTACAGCTTTTCGCCCATCCTGTCCACTCTGTGGAAGTATTACAGTGCATCTGCCAATGCAACCGATGTTCAGTTTACCCTCCACATGGAAGAAAACTTTTATGTTCTCAACGTTCGGACGTCGCTTCGTGACTACCTGCTGTTCGGCGTGTTCATGGTGCCGACCTCGTTACTATGTTCATTCGTCGGCACCGCCAAGCTTGTATCGATCTTGGCCATCATCAAGTATTGCACGGTCTACTTTCAGCTGGTGGCTCTAAAAATCCAGTACACTGCTCGTGAGCGATCCTTCCGCTCCGAACTGAAGACGATCGTCCAAATGCATCAGGGTGCCCTCAACTGTGCCGAATTGCTGCGAACGCTCACCGCTCCGGTGATGCTGATGCAGATTATCCTGTGTGTGCTGAACTGGAGCTCTATGTTGCTGTACTTCACCGTTTCCGTAGGTAGTCCTGTGAGGTGTCGTAGTTGAATATCGGTTCAAGCTTCTCTTTCGTCGCCAGGGCTTTAGCACCCAGTTCATCAATCTGTTAGTTCTGTTCATGTTTGAAACGATCGAAACCTTCGGCTATTGCTACCTGGGCAACCAGCTTTCGGATGCGGTACGCAA
>NW_026684469.1:6591-8226 GCF_943735745.2 Anopheles bellator | reverse complement strand
AAAAAAGAAACGCAGTGTCGTGCCAAATATTTTGTGAAGCACGGCGACAAAATGACCACGGAAAGTGGAAGCACGGAGGCGGCGAACTCCAAACTTCGGGCAAAGCAGCAAACCGAAGGCGAGGACGATGAAAGCGTAGTGATTGGAAAGTTCTCGCTCCCAAGTTTCGATCCCGAGGATGTTGAGACATGGTTTATCTGCCTCGAAGCAGCATTCTGTATTAATTACAGTGGGAAGAAGCTAAGTTCAACCACGTTGGACAAGTACAAGTTCAACGCGGTGGTCGTGGGCCTCGGCAGCCGGGCCAAATACGTGTATAGCGCAATAGCGAGATGCAACTCCGCAGACGAAAAGGAGAAATACGAGACAATAAAGAGTGCGGTACTGAGCCAATTCCAACCGTCGGAAAACCAGCGGTTGACAAGCCTGCTGTCTGGCATGGCCCTTGGGGACCGTAAACCAACGACCCTATTGCAGGAAATGAGACGCCTAGGTGGAGAAAGGTGTTCGGACGCGGTAGTCAGTAACATTTGGCTACGCGCATTGCCGAACACGACGCGCTCAATAATAGCAGCAATGGCGTCGGCAACGTTAGATGACCAAGCGACAGTAGCCGATAAAATTTTGGAATCGCCATCCACTAGTATTAGTGAAGTGGGTAAAAGAGAGGATAAAGCGGTGGAGAAGAAAATCAGCGACCTGCAACGGCAAGTAGAGACACTCACGTGCCGTGTAGAGGCACTCATCGCCAGGAACGAACAAAGCGACACGCGTAGTCGATCAAGTACCCCATGCCGGTTTTCTCGACCAAACAGACGCGATAGAACACCGTCGCGCCACTTCATTTGCTGGTACCACGCCAGATTCGGGAACAAATCCACAAGGTGTGAACAACACAAGCCGGACCGTACTGACATCCCGTGCATTTTTTTCGACCAGAATCTGGAGCACGGAAAAAAGGAGAAATAGAAACACACACGAGAAATATTGACACTAATAATGAGTTCCCGTTTAAGCCAACACCAAGCCATCCGCAGCGAGTAACATTCTCGAAACCGCTAGTAACAGCACCCATACCAACAAGCCAAGTCGCCACGACACCACCAACACCAATTCTAAAAAAAATTAATATTCAAAGAATTTATGTGTACGACAACAAGTCAGATAATCGTTTCCTAATCGATACAGGAGCAGAAATTTCCGTGCTTCCACCCACACTCAAGGAAAGGAGCAGCATTTCGAATACAAAATCATTATATGCCGCAAACGGCAGCCAAATCGCAACGTATGGTGAAAAGAAATTGTCCATAGATTTGGGCCTTGCACGGCCATTCGAATGGACATTTACAGTAGCGGACGTAAATTCGGCAATAATCGGTGCAGATTTTTTGAGACATTTTGACCTCCTAGTTGACGTACGGAGGAACAAAGTGTCACACACCTCGAATGCTACACATAAACATAGCGGTAAACTGCAAACCATCCACGTCGCGCCTACAATATCCGCATACGATACCACATCTACGTACGCCAAGATCGTCCATGAATTTACCGACATCACAGTACTAAACGAAAAACTAAAGAACAAAAAAACTGAAACACCAGTTAACCACCAAATAATCACCACAGGCCAAC
>NW_026684469.1:0-6091 GCF_943735745.2 Anopheles bellator | reverse complement strand
CGGCACTCTCGATTTGATATCGCCTGAGTAAACACGTGTTCGAGTTCGATCACATAATTATATATCGTCTACATATGGGAAAACGTACGGCATATCTTTAAAGATATTGTGCAGAAAACGCTGGAGTGTTTGCGCGGCGTTTCTCAGTCCGAACGTCATGTATTTGAATTCGTATAAGCCGAATGGCGTTGTTATAGCTGTCTTCGTTATATCTTCCGCCGCCACGGGTATCTGGTGATATGCCCTTTGAAGATCCACACAGCTGAATATCTGCTTGCCATGTAGTATAGTGGACATATCCTGAATATGTGGTGCCCGATAGCGGTCGGGAACGATGATTGCATTCAGGCTACGATAGTCTCCACATGGTCGCCCGGTGCCGTTGGCTTTCCTTACCATATGGAGTGGGCTTGCCCAGCAACTTTTTCAGGGCTGGCAAATTCCCATTTCCACTAAATATCGGAATTCTTCTTTGGCCGCTTTTAGTTTTTCTATTGGCAGTCTTCTTGGTTTTGCAAAAACGGGTTGGCCTGTGGTAATTAATTGATGGTTAACTGGTGTTTCAGTTTTTTTGTTCTTCAGTTTTTCGTTAGTATTGTAGGCGATATTGTAGGCGCGACGTGGGTGGTTTGCAGTTTGCCGCTATGTGTAGCATTCGAGCTATGTGACACTTTGTTCCTCCGTACGTCAACTAGGAGGTCAAAATGTCTCAAAAAATCTGCGCCAATTATTGCCGAATTTACGTCTGCTACTGTAAATGTCCATTCGAATGGCCGTGCAAGGCCTAAATCTATGGACAATTTCTTTTCACCATACGTTGCGATTTGGCTGCCGTTTGCGGCATATGATGATTTTGTATTCGACATCTTGCTTCTTTCCAAGAGTGTGGGTGGAAGCACGGAAATTTCGGCTCCTGTATCGATTAGAAAACGATTATCTGACTTGTTGTCATACACGAAAATTCTTTGAATATTAATTTTTTTAGGATTGGTGTTGGTGGTGTCGTGGCGACTTGTGACGTGACGACTTGACGTGGCGACGACGTGGCTTGTTGGTGTGGGTGCTGTTACTAGCGGTTTCGAAAATGTTACTCGCCGCGGATGGCTTGGTATTGGCTTAGTACCGCACTCTTTATTGTCTCTTTGTTTCTCCTTTTCGTCTGCGGAGTTGCATCTCGCTATTGCACTACACACGTATTTGGCCGGACTGCCGAGGCCCACGACCACCGCGTTGAACTTGTACTTGTCCAACGTCCAACTTAGCTTCTTCCCACTGTAATTCATACAGAATGCAACTTCGAGGCAGATGAACCATGTTTCAACATCCTCAGAATCGAAACTTGGAAGCGAGAACTTTCCAATCACCACGCTTTCATCGTCCTCTCCTTCGATTTGCTGCTTTGCCCGAAGTTTGGAGTTCGCTGCCTCCGTGCTTCCACTTTCCGTGGTCATTCTGTTCGCGGTGCTTCGCAAAACTTTTTGGCACGACACTGCTTTTCTTTTTTCTTTTGTCGGGGTCACCAGTTGTAGAGCGGTTTAGATACGGGACGATGCTGTTGGTTTGCTGGTTCATACTCTACTGATTTATTACTCATACTCTTATTATAATTGGTTTGTGTATTGGTGGGATCCGCCACAAAGGACTCAAAAAACTTGGCGTCCCCATGACCACCCATGTAAAACTTTTTTAGAATACTATCAAATCACTTGAATGAGAGAGCTTGGATGAGAGTTACCTCATCTGTAATTTTTTTTAAATCAATAGTGGCATTTTTCTTACAATTAGCTCTGGTATATTAGCTTCTTGCAACCACCTATGGACAGGGTTTGGGCTAATAATGTTATTTATTATTGAGCAAATCGTTTTGGACGAACTAAACGGATCTGCTTTGTCCAAAAGTGGTATGCGATGATCTGTCATTGGCTTGGTTTTCTTGGTTTACCTCGCATTTCTTTCTTTTTGCCACAACAAAGCATTTCTCACAAAATTTACTGATCTTTCTAATACTTCGGTGATGCTATCGTACGTCGCGCCTGCGATGCGCATATTCTTCAGAATCTTTCTTTGCTCTTGGTTTCAATGACTGCTTCTGCCTATTCTGGATGTTCTACCTGGAAACACCGATTTTTTTAAATTCACAATTGAAAATTGATTGCAGCCAGATCAAATAAACCCATTGCTTACAAGAATCCGGATGAAATTATACACAACGAATTCGTTCCGTATACAACGAATTACCTATTTTATTGATCGGGCCATACCAGACTGCTGTCAAAATAAGTGGTAACACACCTATCACTTTTAACATAAATATCACGTCACCACCAAGAACATCAGTCACCACCAACTACGGGTTCTTACAGGCGATCAACGGGTCTTTTGTTTACAATAGATAGGATAAACCGGTACATATAAATAGGGAAATCAGGAACAAAATGTAAGAAATTAAAGTAGTCTTGTCCTGACAGCCAAACCGCGTGGAATTCTTCCTGTGTGTTTCGAAAGAAACATAACTTTGATTTTTTCCATTGCAAAAAATACTGTGACATGTCGATGGCTTGTAAAAATAAAATTGAGTAACCGATTGAAATGAAACTCCACATCATCTCATAACATCCAAGTACATATTCAGCAGGAGCAGTAGCAGATTAATTCTGCGCTTGGGGCCATGATCAGTGCGATCACAACAAATCTGTGAATGATACCCGTTCCTCCCTCCGGTTAGCCCTACGGAGTAAATACAGTGGAGGAACAATGTGGGCTGGGTGGGACTCTTTTGTTTTATTAGTCTAGTCATTAAATTAAGTTAAGTTATGGAATAAAATTAACATCCTTTTAAAAAAAACGTTCATATGAAGAGCGTACCAATATAACAAAAATTATGTTCATAGCAGCGCTCCTTGTTATCGAGGCTCCGAATATAATGAACAACCCAGTATGTGTATGGAATAGGTTTAATGAACCCGTTTCACTAATTTTTTATGTTAAAAAGGCACCTCGCACAGACAGACCCGTTATCGAAAATGTCGTTAAAACCAAAAAATAATTAAAGTCGACAGGCATGTTAGCAGTCCTAGCATCGCCCGGGAGCCAATGATTAACCATCAAACAGTTTTAAAACATTTGCGCAACACCGGATTTGCAAAGAAACTCAATGTTTGGATGCTACACCAATCAACACAAAAAACGTGATGGATCGAATTTACTTTTGCAAAGTTTTGGTCAAACGGAATTAAATCGATCCATTTTTATAACGGATGGGTACTGGGGATGAGAAATAGTATACGTACGACAATACTGTGTGACAACGATCATGGTGTAAGCACATCCTTTCTTCTGGCCGGGATGCTGCCTCCCTGCCTGCAGCTGGAGGAGGAAGTGCCCTCACCGGGCAGCAGAGGGCGTTACTCGAGAGCAGGTCAGCGCAAAAGAGTGAGAGAAGTCGCTTCAACAGTGGCAACAACAGTGGGACCACGAAGCGGCTCGACCCAGCGTATGTCGCTACGCGCGATGGGCGCATCGCGTTGTCCCATGGCCGGAGCCTTGGGTGAATCGGAAACATGGGGACGTGAGCTTCCATCTGGTACAGGTTCTCTCCAGACATGGCGTCTTCCGAGAGTACCCGTACACCAAGACGTTTGCACTTTACCCTGATTGCACCTTCTGCTCTGGGGCGGTGGAAACACCTGAGGATGCCGCATTCGAGTGTCCGCGGTACCATGACGTGCGTGTGAGGCTGTTGTCGTATGGCAGTGCTCACACCTACGAAATACTTGCAGGTGCGGCTCCCTCGTCACCGACCACGCATAGACGACGATCATAGAGGCGTTCACGGAGATAGTAGGCAATCTGGAGCGCGAGTAGTACGACGAGCAGGAGCTGACGGCTACTGGCGCGAGGGATACGATGACCCTGGAGAAGCGGCCACCATCAGGCGACGTTGAAATAGCAGCAGCAGCGACAGGACACGCGAGCAGATTAATGCCAATGTAAATTATGTAGATCAATGCTCAAAGATGTGAGTTCACGCGTGTGAACGTATCCGTTTGGTGGAAGGGTTACGGTGGGGGTTACGATGGAAGGGTTACGGTGGAAGGGTTACAGTTACGGTGGAAGGGTCACCATGGAATTGTTGGGGGTGAAGTTATTTGTTTTGTTTTCTCTAGTCATATCTATTTGTTGTTTCTGGTTGTGAAATAAATAAACACTCTTTAAAAAAAATACTGCACCGTTTAAAGCTATCGATTAACCATAAACGGTCAGAACTGTCCAACAGAAAAGGAATTGTGCTCCATCAGGACAACGAAATGTCACAAACGTCTATAGTGGCTTGCCAGAGTGTCCGGAAGCTTGGTTGGGAAGTTTTAATGCATTCACCGTATAGTCCGTAACTTGCACCAAGCGGTTATCACCCTTATTGCGCATTGCAAAGTTTATGAGTTGTGAAAGATTGAGTTCAAGAAAGGGTTGTGAAAAAAGATTGCTAGAGTTGTTCGCCAACAACCAATAGAATTATGAAGCTACTATTGAAATGGCAACAAATTTTCCTACAAAATGATGCATATTTGAAGCAAATTGTACCATCGAAACGTCTAAAATAAAGTTTTGAAATTCACGCAAAAATAATGGATTTCTTTTTCCTCGACCCAACTGATTCTCCGTATACCGATTCTCACATTTTCAATTTCTGATTTTCGAGGTTGCTTCACATGTCAGCGACTTATGGTGAAAAGTTTGGCCATTTTGAGTAATCGGTCATTTGTTGACAGCTGTTTTGCTTGGCTCATCGGCGATTTTTGTCTACTCCTTTGTATGGATAGCAAATAATCTTTATCAATTATTGCGTAAGAAACGAAATTAAGAGTTGAGACGTAATCGAATTGTTGACTGTGGCTTATGGTGATACTATTAAGACCAAAAGCAGCGCTTATTGGTGATTCAAATTGTTTTCAGAGGGCCGAGAAGATGTGAACGTCGAAAAGCCAAGTTTGGTCGAATGTGAGCAGTTTCGCTTACAGTTTTCTTCGATTGCAGGGTCGTGGTTCATGATCAGTTATTGTCAAAGGATAGAACGGTCAATAAAGAACATTTCCTGCAAGTTATGCGCAATTCGCCCGAAGTAATCCGTCACAAATGTCCGGATTTATTTGAAACCCAAAATTGGCCGTCGCGCTCCTGCTAACACATCGTGGTTTCTGAGCGCACTTTTGGCCAAAACAACACACTAATGATACCAAAGCTACTCTATTCTCCAGATCTGGCCACCTGTGACTTTTTCTTATTCCGGATAATGAAGGAGGCCATGAAAGGACGATGCTACGATACGATTTAGGCAATAAAGACGGCATGGCCGATGAGCCAAATCTTGTCCAAGCAAAACAACTGTCAAAAATAAATGAGTAATCACTTTTGCCGAACTTTTCATCATATGTCTCGGATATATGTGGCAATCTAACGCCACAAAAAAATCGAAAATCGAATATATGTAGCCAGCCGAAACTTGAAGGAGGCCACCAAGTAACGAAGGGGGTTGTCATTAAATTATTAAGCTCCCGACACACCGCAAGCTGAAATTTTTTACCGGAAATTTTGCAACGTAACGGAAAGGCAAATTTTCTTTGTCTTCTACCACTTTCTGTGAAGCCCTTCATACCGGCTGTCGGCGTTGGCGACGTCAACTTCGTACGTCGAAGGCAAAGTTGTCGAAAATCACAACTCTACTTTGTTGACGCTCAGAAACTTTGGCCAAGGTTCGCATATTTGATGGTTGGGTGGGTTTGGGTGGGTGGGCGGTGCGAAATTGTTTGACAGTTGAGGACAGTTTGTTTCTGTTTTCTTTTGTTTCACGAAATAAAAATTTATGTTAGTTTGAAATAAAATAAAGTAATTCTGTTGTAGTCGGGTATAAAATGACATTAAATATAATACACTTATATACAAAAATTTCGAATTATTACGAGGGTGATTCAAATATAAACGGTAATTTTTTTAAATAAATTTATTAAGTAATATTATGAACAAGCAAAACCTTCATTTTTTTTCTATATACGAGGGTCACTATTTATATTTCGGGAATAGGAACAAAAACAAA
>NW_026684468.1:3752-8234 GCF_943735745.2 Anopheles bellator | reverse complement strand
AAGAGCTCTTCTAGCTATACAAAGCAAAGAAGACATCCAGCAATCCCAAGAGCAGCAGAATTTTTTAGGACAAAACGCAGGCTACCAGTATTGACGATAAACCATTCCGCAACCAACTATGTCAAAGTCCGAACGGACATGACAGAGAATGGCCTTGCAACGTTTATCGTCGACACAGGTGCCGACGTCTCATTATTCAAATCAGGTCAGTTTAAATCAAAACAACAAGTAAATAGGGATGATATTATCCAACTCACAGGAATCTCACACAACGCAATAACCACACTAGGCGCAACTGTTGCAAGACTTCAGTTTGGCAACAGCTTGCTCAAACACAAATTCCATCTAATTTCAGACACTGTGGAAATCAATACTGATGGTATAATCGGTAGAGATTTTTTGGCAACACACCGATGCATCATTGATTATGAACATTGGTTGTTAGGATTCTCAATCAATGGAGAAAGTATTTCACACCCCATTGAGGACAGCATAGGTAATAATTTCATGTTACCAATGCGAAGTGAAGTTGTCCGAAAAATAAATTTTACACAAGTGGTGAAAGACTCAGTGGTGTTGGCACAGGAAATAGAGGCAGGAGTATTCTGCGGCAACACCATAGTGTCTAAAGAAAGACCATTTGTTAAGTTTATCAATACAACGAACAAGAACGTTATGATAAACGCGAAAACGTTCCAACCAAAAATAGAGCCATTGGAAAATTTCACAGTTTACAAAAATACAATTCAACAAACCAACAATAGGCATGAGGAAATTTTCAAAGACATAGAGATAAACAATATAACAAAGGATACGCAAGAGGAATTAAGAAAAGTGATCAGAAAATATGCCGACATTTTTTGCACAACAGAAGACACCATCACAACCAACAATTTTTACGAACAGAATATCGAGCTTAAAGACAATATACCAACCTACATACCGAACTACAAACAAATTCATGCTCAAGCAGAAGAGATAAACAAGCAGGTAGAGAAGATGTTGCAAGATGGAATCGTTGAGCATTCCGTTTCATCTTACAACTCACCCATTCTACTTGTCCCCAAGAAAGCTGACGGAGACAAGAAATGGAGATTGGTTGTCGATTTCCGACAACTTAACAAAAAAATTCTGCCTGATAAATTCCCACTACCACGGATAGACACAATCTTGGACCAGCTAGGAAGAGCGAGATACTTTAGTACCCTCGACCTTATGTCTGGCTTCCACCAGATCCCACTAAAAAGGGAATCACGCAAGTTTACGGCATTTTCAACGCCAACTGGACATTATCAGTTCCGGAGATTACCATTTGGTTTAAACCTAAGCCCAAACAGTTTCCAAAGGATGATGGCAATAGCCATGGCAGGTTTAACACCAGAACTTGCATTTGTATATATAGATGATATTATTGTCACGGGATGCAGCACAAGGCATCACATCGACAATTTAACTAAAGTTTTTGATAGGCTAAGGAAATATAATCTTAAGTTAAATCCTAAGAAGTGTAAATTTTTTAGAACGGAGGTAACATACTTAGGACATAAGATAACAGATAAGGGAATCTACCCGGATGATACAAAATTCGAGGTAATCAAAAATTACCCGATACCGAATAGTGCTGACGAGGCAAGACGATTCGTCGCCTTCTGCAACTATTATAGGAAATTTGTCCAGAATTTTGCGAAGAAAGCAAAACCTCTTAACAATTTGATTAAGAAAAATGCTAAATTTGAATGGACACCGGAGTGCCAGGAAGCATTTGATACTCTGAGACAAAATTTAATGTCTCCAACCATTTTAAAATACCCAGATTTTGAGAAGCAGTTCATTATAACAACAGACGCTTCAGACATGGCATGCGGAGCAGTGTTATCACAAGACACTGATGGAAATGACCACCCGATTGCCTATGCAAGCAAAAGCTTCACACCCGGCGAAAAGAATAAACCTATTATAGAAAAAAGAGTTGACTGCAATTCACTGGGCAATCAACTACTTCAAACCTTACGTGTATGGCCGAAAGTTCAAAATCCGAACCGACCATAGGCCACTAGTTTATCTTTTTGGTATGAAAAACCCCACGTCCAAGTTAACGAGAATGAGACTAGATTTAGAAGAGTTCGATTTTGAGATAGAGTTCGTAGCTGGAAAAGCAAACGTCGCAGCAGACGCACTTTCCAGAATTGTATATAATTCAGACGAACTTAAAGCTAGTATACCCAAAAATAAGGAAGAACTAACGACAAATAAGGTTTTAACAATAACGACAAGGGCAATGACAAGGGCAAAAAGAGAAGCCGAAACAACCCACAAGAGAAAGACAAATGAGACAGGGAATGATCAACCCGTTATGTGGACGACGGACAGGCCGTCGGAGACCACGAAGTTACTAAAAGTAGTAGGGAAAGAAACTACGGAAGGAATAGAGTTGACAGTGTTCAACCACAAAGGAAATAAAGCGCGAGGGTCGACTTTAGTCCCCAATATAAAGAAACCGGTAGGGTCGACTTTTGTCCCCAATAAAAAGAAACTAGTAGGGTCGACTTTTGTCCCCAATAAACAGAAACTAGTAGGGTCGACTTTTGTCTCCAATAAACAGAAACTAGTAGGGTCGACTTTAGTCCCCAGAGAAAAAGAATCGCACCAAAATGGAAGTCAAGCACTAGAGCTTGCTCTTCTAGAGTTGTGCAGCATTGCTAAGAGCTACGGAAGAAATAAGGTAGCAATGTCAATGGAAGATAAGCTGTACCAAAAGTACTCCATTCAAACCATTAAAGAAATAGCAGATACAGCCATTTCTGGTTTTGAAATAATTCTGTTCACTCCAACTAGATGGATCACAGATAAGGAAGAAAGGCTGAGAATAATCCACGATTATCACATGACCCCTTCGGGAGGACATGTAGGCCAGTACAGACTTTACATGAAATTGAGAGAAAAATATAAGTGGAAGAATATGAGAAAAGATATCCAAGACTACGTAATTGTGAGGCATGCATAGTGAATAAGATAAATAAACACACAAAAGAGGAGGCAGTTGTGACGACAACACCTTCAAGACCTTTTGATGTAATAGCGATAGATACGATAGGACCTTTAACAAAAACAAACAAAGGAAACCGATATGCAGTCACAATCCAATGTGAACTATCAAAATATATCGTTATAATACCAATACCAAACAAAGAAGCAAACACAATAGCCAGAGCAATAGTAGAAAATTTTATATTAACATTTGGAAAATTTTTGGAAATGAAGACAGACCAAGGACTAGAATACAACAACGAGATACTTTCCAAAATAGCAGCAATATTAGAGGTAAAGCATACATTTGCAACAGCTTACCACCCACAAACTATAGGTTCGTTAGAACGCAACCATAGATGCTTAAACGAATACCTAAGGGCATATTCAAACGAACACCACGATGACTGGGACAATTGGACAAAATTTTATGAATTTGTATACAACACAACCCCACACACAGATACAAATCACACACCATACGAATTAATCTTTGGTAGAACAGCAAACTTACCACAGGAATTGTATAAAACTAAACCAGATCCAGTATACAACATAGAACAATATTATACGGAAATGCGATACAAACTACAAAAATCAAACGAAATTGCCAAACAAAAATTAATAGAAGCAAAAGAAAGTAGACAAAGCACAGCAAACAAATACACCAACCCAATACAAATAGATATAGGAGACACAGTTTATTTAACAAACGAAAACAGGAAAAAACTAGATCCATTATACATTGGACCATTTACCATTACAAACATAGACAACACAAATTGCACCATAAGAAACAGTCACACGAGAAAAGAAACAACAGTACACAAAAACAGACTGGTAAAAGCTAGGAACGAATGAGATAGCTAATTTGCATAAATTCAAATTGCTACCTCATTCTCTCAAAAGGAGGGAGGTGTGGCGGATCTACCAGATCTGCCAAACAGAACCCAACATCTGGAAAACACAACTTACGACAACCCAATACCTACACGCAAACATCTGGAAGCAATAAATTGCATACCAGACAGTTAAACCATTGCATAAGCCATAGGCGCGATGCAACAGTCCAAACAGCATGGAACCGAAAAGGGTCAGTTTACAACTTTCCAAACCCGAACGGCAAGGCAATAAATTAAAACAAAACTAACTCAAGCACAGAACCCAAGCGTGCAACAAAACACCACGCTTGGGCAAAACAACCCAAATCAGAAAAGACCCAAAGCAAGAAATACGATGCGTAAGCAGACACCACGCATCGAACGATGTTCGAGTAGGGAAAACATCCAAACTAACAACAGACCCGAAACTAAACCAGAACAAGACATCAGGCCACCCAGAAATTAGACCACCCGGGAGATAAACATGTAAACGAAATAGATCCCGGGAACGCAAGTTCAAACAGTATAAAAATAAAGATGAACGACTCAGAGGACGAGTATTCCTGAGCCGGAG
>NW_026684468.1:0-3252 GCF_943735745.2 Anopheles bellator | reverse complement strand
TGGGGACTAATGTCGACCCTAGCGCTTTATTATTTTTGTGGTTGAACTCTCAACTCTATTCCTTTCGTAGTTTCTTTCCCTACTACTTTTAGTAACTTTGTAGTCTCCGACGGCCTGTCCGTCGTCCACATTACGGGTTGATCAATCCCTGTCTCGACTTTCTTTCTCTCCTGGGTTGGTTTGGCTTCTCTCTTTGCCTTTGCCATTGCTCTCGTTGTTATTGTTAAAACTTTATTTGTGGTAAGCTCATCCTTATTTTTAGGTATGGTTGCCTTAAGTTCGTCGGAATTATATACAATTCTGGAAAGTGCGTCTGCTGCGACGTTTGCTTTTCCAGCTACGAACTCTATTTCGAAATCGAACTCTTCTAAATCTAATCTCATTCTAGTTAACTTAGACGTGGGGTTTTTCATACCAAAAAGATAAACCAATGGTCTATGGTCGGTTCTTATTTTGAACTTTCGGCCGTACACATAAGGTTTAAAGTAGTTGATTGCCCAGTGGATTGCGGTCAACTCTTTTTCTATAATGGGTTTATTCTTTTCGCCTGGAGTGAAACTTTTGCTTGCGTAAGCAATTGGGTGGTCATTTCCATCCGTGTCTTGCGATAGCACTGCTCCGCATGCCATATCTGAGGCGTCCGTAGTTATAACGAACTGCTTCTCGAAATCTGGATATTTTAGGATGGTGGGTGACATTAAATTGTGTCGCAGAGTATCAAACGCTTCTTGGCACTCCGGTGCCCATTCAAATTTAACATTTTTCTTAATTAAATTGTTAAGAGGTTTTGCTTTCTTAGCAAAATTCTGGACAAATTTCCTATAATAGTTGCAGAAGGCGACAAATCGTCTTGCCTCATCAGCACTATTCGGTATCGGATAATTTTTGATTACGTCAAATTTCGCATCATCCGGAAAAATTCCTTTGTCCGTTATTTTATGCCCTAAATATGTTACTTCAGTTCTAAAAAATTTACACTTCTTAGGATTTAACTTAAGATTATATTTCCTTAGCCTATCAAAAACTTTAGTTAAATTGCCGATGTGATGCCGTGCACTGCATCCCGTGACAATAATATCATCAATATATACAAATGCAAGTTCCGGTGTTAAACCTGCCATGGCTATTGCCATCATTCTTTGGAAACTGTTTGGGCTTAGGTTTAAACCAAACGGTAACCTCCGGTATTGAAAATGCCCTGTTGGTGTTGAGAATGCGGTAAACTTGCGATATTCTCTCTTCAGTGGGATTTGATGAAATCCGGACATAAGATCGAGGGTACTAAAGTACTTTGCTCTACCTAGTTGGTCCAAGATTGTATCGATCCGTGGTAGTGGGAATTTATCAGGTAAGATTTTTTTGTTTAGTTGTCGGAAATCGACGACTAACCTCCATTTCTTGTCTCCGTCTTCTGCTTTCTTGGGAACAAGTAGGATGGGTGAGTTGTAAGATGAAACGGAATGCTCAACGATTCCATCTTGCAACATCTTCTGTACCTGTCTATTGATTTCGTCTGATTGGGCGTGGATTTGCTTGTAATTAGGGATGTACGTTGGTATGTTATCTTTTAGCTCTATGCTCTGTTCGTAGAAATTGTTAGTTGTGACGATGTCATTTGCTGTGCAAAAAATGTCAGCATAGTTTTTGATCACCTGTCTTAATTGTTCTCGAGTATCTTCTGTAATGCTGTTAATCTCGACATCTTTGAAAATTTCCTCATGCCTATTGCTGGTTTGCTGTATTGTATTTTTGAAAATTGTAAAATTATGTAGTGGTTCTATCTGTGGTCGAAAAGTTGTTGTGTTTATCAACACGTTTCGGTTAGTCGTATTGATAAATTTGGCAAATGGCCTTTCTTTAGACACGATGGTGTTGCCACAGAATACTCCTGCTTCAATTTCTTGTGCTAACACCACCGAGTCTTCTGCCATCTGTGCTGGATTTATCCTTCGTATAACCTCACTTCGCATTGGTAGCATAAAGTTGCTGCTCATGGTGTCCTCAATGGGGTGTGAAATATTTTCCCCATTGATTGAAAATCCTAACAACCAATGTTCGTAATCGATGACGCATCGGTATTTTGCAAAGAAATCTCTACCGAGTATACCGTCGGTATTGATTTCCACAGAGTCTGCTATTAAATGGAGTTTGTGTGTAATTATTGTGTTACCAAACTGAATCCTCGCTGTAGTTGTACCTAATGTGGTCACTGCATTGTGAGAGATTCCTGTTAGCTTTATGATGTCATCCCTATTTACTGCTTCCTTTTGCCTAAAACGGCCTGTTCTGAATAGCGAAACGTCAGCTCCTGTATCAACGATGAACGTTGCGTGTCCATCTTCCGTTATGTTGGTGTGGACTTTCACATAGTTTGCTGTTGATACGTTTATCGTTAGTACTGGTCTGGGTTTCGCCATACTTCTAAAAAATTGGATTGCTCCTGGGCTTGCTGGTTGTCTTCTTTGCTTTGTATAGCTAGAAGAGTTCTTCCATTGGGCGTAGGTCTATTTTGGCTATTGTTTCCCTGTCTTTGGGTGTTCCCCTGTGTTTGTTGGTTCCGAGCCCTAGCTCCTTGGTTGTCCCGATTGCTGTATCGTGGGTTCTGAGATCCTTGGTCTTGGTATCGTGCCTATGTTCACGATAACCTTGCCTGTCATGGTAGCACCCATGGTTGCATTGAGATTGGCGCTGGTGAGGGTTATTTTGCCTCTGATTGCGCTGGAAGGGGCGCTGGTTGTACCTAGACCGGCGCCTATCATGCTGATAGGAGCGTTGGTCAGTTTGCCTTGCGGCAAGCACCTGTGCTCCATCGCCATTGACGCTATGTGCGTCGTTCTCCATAACCTTCCGCACAGCGTCGCTAATTTTCGTGAACGTTCCCGCTTTGAGTATAGTCCTCGTTTCGGGATTCTTTGTACCATTTATAAGGGTTTTCAATCCCTTGTTTGTGGCCATGCTGTGCGCTTTCTCCACTGGTACTTGTTCCTTAATTAGGAGTGACTTTAACTGCGTTGTCATCCTCTCTATTTCTTTGCAGAATTTCTCCGCACTTTCTTTCTGCTTTAATCCTTCGAGTTTCACCATCAGGTTGTCCGATGTGATTTTTGAAGCACACTGCTGCTTCAGCGTAGCTTTAAGGCTTTCGAGATCTGTCGTGTCCGCCACGACTTCTCGTGCTAATCCTGTTAGCCTAGTTTTTACCACCTGGTAAACTGTCTCCTTGGCTGCATTTTTTTTGTTCTGTTGTGGCAT
>NW_026684467.1:5125-8347 GCF_943735745.2 Anopheles bellator | reverse complement strand
CTTGAGTCCTGCTTCAGGCTAACGCTATTGTGAGGTGATGGTTGAAAGCGTACAATAACGATAAGCAGTTTTGAGTCGATCGCCAATTGCATTCACTGTTCAATCCCTGCACTATCCCTTTTCCCGAAGGAAGTGGCGAAGTTTATGCGTAAACAGAGTCCGACGCACTGATGGTGTAGAACGCACATACGAACACTAACATATCGACCCATATCTACGCATCTTGACAAAAACTAGGATTGAAAAGGTGCCGTTTCAAAAGACAGGAGATCTATTCCGTTGCTACGGTCTCAGCCTATTTCTCTGCAGTAATACAGTTTTTGCAATAGCAGTTTTGTGATTAATTGGTTGGATTGGTTAAGACGTGTGTAAAAAGTAATTCGCACATTCAATATGTTAAAAAGTTAGCAAAACACGGTCCAAGACCACACAACCGTTACAGGTTCTGCCTGTAACATTCAGTTAAGCCTTTTTACCCTGTCGCACATAGGTCACTGCGATTGATGGTTGAGTTACTAGCTTCGATAAAGCTTTTTTTTTTTTTTCTTTTGTATTATAGAGGTGTTTAGCTGCAATAGCTTAAAATTTGCCTCTTTCTAACTACAGAGACCGACTACCGGACTTGTCCCGCAGGGTACCAGGGAAGTAATATCCTTGGCCTTTCCGAGAGACTTCCTCCGGTAGAGGGTAGGATTGTTAGATAGGAAACTGACCTAGGGGGTCAGTTATGAGGACTGTTAGTGAGGTTTTAAATAGTAGAGAAGCGATTCTTTATACAGTTTGGAAGCCCCGACTCTAGAGAGAGTTAGTGACTGTGTCGACTAGGGCTCCAATGGCGATTTTAGTCTTGAGAAGGACTGTTTATGATTTGATTGATGAATGGTTGATGATGTTTCTTGGGCGGATTTGATTGACTGATGGTGATTGATGATGTTTTTTATGGACGGATGTTCTTTCTAGCAGATCCGGGGCCGGCGCCCTCCTCACAGTTTGAGCGGTTTTTCATTGCAGTTGGCTTTTTTTGGTGGGAGCTACGGTAAACCCTGACTCTGGGGAGTCCGCGACTGTGGTTCGTCGGTAAGGGTTCCCAAAGTGACTTAAGTTTGAGCTAATAATCGAGCCCTGACTCAGAGGAGTCTGCGACTATGGGTCGTCGGCTAGGTCTTGAAGTGAAGGTCAAACCTTGAGAGAGTCTACGTCTCTTTGGGCAAAGTCTCTGAAAGAGCCTTATGATCCCGTAAGAGAATGTTGTATGAACTCTTTCATGAAGTCTTGCAGCATTTCCCGCCGTCAGCACCACCGCATTATAAGAACCCCTCAGTTGCCCGTGAGGATGTGCGACGTGCCCAGATGCAGCTAGCTATTTATTCGTCCGTGGTACCGGCAATCCAAATCAGCAAATCGATGGAGGAGCGGTGTGATATATTTGGGGCTGGTCCCCTCGTCTTCCTTTCGTTTTATCATTTCATTTCATCTTATCATCAATTTAAGGTGGCCTTCGTGTTGGAAATTCTAAAAGAAACTCATAAGTAGATGATGTTAGTTAAAATAATGAAAATATATTGTTTTAGCATTTGAAGTATTTCATGTCACCAGATGCAGAAACCGTCCGTAGTACCAGTGAGCTGGACAAGTGAAAAGGATGGTGGAATTGAGTGATATCTTTTGGGGTGGTCTCTTCATCCTCACCCATTCCATCATTCCTAGGTGTTCTGTGTGTTGGGTATTCTAAAAAGACTCATTTGGTAGATAACATCAGCTTAGTATCAAAAAAAACATTGTTAAATATTTGTTATTTAATAGTGCCATCTGATGCAGTTCGCCATCCATCTGCAGCGCCAGTGAGCCGAAAACAGGCAAACGACCGAGGAGCTGTGTGACATCAGGCTGGTCTTCCTCTCATTCCTTCCCACAATCTTCCGGCGGACCTGCGTGTTTGGATACTCAAAATAAATCATTAAAATTTCGTTGGATGATTTTGCCGGTTTCCGTGCCAAAATACCTTGTTAGGCACCTGAGATATGAAGGGTTAAAAGGTTTTAGGTATTTTGCTACTACTTATATAAAATTTCTATAGTATAATGTAGTATAATATTTTGGATAAAGTCCTTGTTAAAAATTCACTATTGTGTTAATAATAAAGTTTGTGAAGCGAACATTAATGTGTATACATATATGTACATAAAAGGTGATTTGGTGAAAATGGAAGTGGGATGTGCTTTGATTATTTGTTGTTTGATATATTTTTAATGCGAGACCTTTGGATTAGCATGTTATATGGTTTAGTATAAGGTAAAGGCTGGATTTATTGTAGTTTCAGGAATGTGATTTTGTCTTATTCTCCTGACCTATCCTATTTTGTTACTAAATTTTTGTGTATAGCCCTGTTCTTCTCAGAAAATTAAGTAATTTCCTTTCTTGGTTTGGGTGGTTAGAAAGGATATGTGAGAAGTCGTTGTCTAATTTGCAAATTTTCCTTTCTTTAGAGTAGCAACTGCAGTCGCAGAGTATATGTCTTATGGTAAGTGCGGTGCCGCAGGATTTACATTTTGGTGGGTCAGTTCTATTCAGTTTGTAGGATTGTGTGAGTCTCGTGTGTCCTATTCTAAGGCGTGTTAGTTTCTTCTGTTCCTGACTGTTTTTCCTGTCTGTCCAAGGATGGGTGGTGGTTTTTACGTACCGGAGTTGTCTGTTGTGTTTAGTTTGCCACTCCTGTTGCCAACGTAGCTGAACTTTTGCTTGTATTATTTTTTTGATGTCCTGACCACTTAGTTTAAAATCTGCCGTATTGGTTTTTGTTCTGGCTGTATTTGCTAGTTTATCGGCTATTATGTTTCCTTTTATGCCTGAGTGTCCTGGGATCCAGCAGAGTGTTATATTTTCATTCAGGTTCCTTTCAAGTATCAGTGTGTAGGGGTTTGCTTTTGAGTCTTTTTCAAGGGCTTCTAAGGCGCTTGCTGAGTCTGTAAAAATGATGCATGGTTGGCTAGTTTTGTTGCATTGATGCGCTGCAATAATTAGGGCTATGGTTTCTGCCGTAAAGATGGAAGTGTGATCTGCAAGTCGGATCGAGAGGTTATCTGTGTCCGAGTGAATTCCGCATCCTGTTCTTCTTGCTTTGACGGATCCGTCAGTGTAGTAGTGCTTGTGGGATTTGTATTTTTGAGAGATTAGTGCACTGAATACTTTGTTTGCTGTAATGTCGTTGCTATTTCGTTTTTT
>NW_026684467.1:3241-4625 GCF_943735745.2 Anopheles bellator | reverse complement strand
TTTTTTGATTTGGCCTTTTATAGTCCAGTCTATTATTGGTGGGTTTTTATGCCAAGGTCTGCCACCTACCCTTGGCAGTGTTTGGATGGTAGGTATATTCTGAATTTTTAGCTGACGGAGGGTTTGGTTCGTTCTTTCTAGGAGGTTAGCGGGGTTTTGTCTTCTTTCTGAGAGTCTGATAGCTGTGAGTATTTGTCTGTTTATTAGTGCCAGACGGAACGGAGGTAAGCCTATTTCACAGAGGGTAGAATTCGTGGGGCTGGTGCAGAAGGCTCCTGAAATTTTCCTGACTGCGTTGTGGTATATTGGCTGGAGTGCTTTTATAACTTTTTGTCCTCCAAAGCTATAGGCCTCAGCTCCGTATAGGAGTTTTGGCAGAAACCAGTTTTTAAAAATGGTAGTGAGGGTTTTGCGGTTTGCTATTTTCCTTCCGCAGCCTAACATATGGAATAGATTTATACGGGATTTTGTAGTTTCCCTTATATTCCTACAGTTTGCTAAGAAGTTAAGTTTCCTATCGAAGATTACTCCTAATATTTTAATTTTGTTTAGGGAGGAACTCATAAAACGAAAGAATTGATCACCGCCTTGGCAGGATACAGGAGTTGAACTCGCGGACTCCCGAAGACCCAAGGCGAAGAGGAAGAAAATCGCAGTGCCGCCACCACACAGTGGGGAATTTGTATGGGAGAGGCGGACATATATATTTTTAGGAAGAATCTATGGACTTTTTTCAACGTTTTTATTTTCTTTGCATGTGTTTTGATTAAATTCATCTTTCTATGTGCAATACACGCGTTCAAGTACATTAAATAAGCTTTTTCCGTTGTTTTAAGGTTTTTAAACGCCTTAAGTATGCAATCCGCATTACACGAAAAAATTTAAAGCACTATCGCAAAAGCAAATATCGAATTTCTGCTACAAATTGGGACACGTTACCATTTTTTTCATTTTTGTACAAAAGTCCTTAAAACTATATTTATATATTTTACAATTATTTTCAATTACGAAAATTGGATCTTTTGTACAAATCGTGTTGTATAATAAATTTAATGTATAGGTACATTGGGACCACTTTAATTTTTTCTTCTCTTGGGTCTGCTTCCAAACACTATTTACAAATAAACTAGGGGAAACTAAAACATCTATACACTCTTTTAGCATTTTTTCCCCTGTCTTTTGCTTTGGATTTTTGAATTTTGCATGGAACAATTTGAACAACTGTGCTTGGCAAAGTTCATAATTACGAAAAGCCAATTCTTCGACCTTTCGCACCTCCTCATACGAGGACAACGGCAGTCTAAGGATGTCGACGGTAGCTATATCGGAGACGGGAGGTATATCGGAGACGGAAGGTATATCGGAGACGGAAGCTATATCGGAG
>NW_026684467.1:0-3141 GCF_943735745.2 Anopheles bellator | reverse complement strand
TATCGGAGACGGAAGGTATATCGGAGACGGAAGCTATATCGGAGACGGAAGGTATATCGGAGACGGGAGGTATATCGGAAACGGAAGGAAGGATGTCGTCGTCCTCGTCTGATTCGGAGCTTAGGTCGAAAGGCACCTTTGGCAACTTCTTCAATCGGTCGATCTTCTTCCAGGCGGCGTTTCTTGATGTATGGTCCGCTGACATTTTCACCTGCAACAAAATACAAAGTTTTTTTAATTTCCAATCGAATTTTCTCCTCATTTTGACTTCCCTTGTACCACACACATACTTTGTTATGCACTTGTTAATGTACTTAATAATAGGGAGAAATGGTTAATGACGTCGCGGAAAGACGAGATCACACAAACAAACATTGAAAACATTTTTTGAAGTGTCAAACACCTTTGAGGCTAAACTTGATTGAAACTTGAACTTACGATAGGAATAAAAGGAAAAGGGCACTGTTTGTATTCTTCCTTCTTGTGAATTTTCGAATGTTTTGTCAGATTGCTTCGTGATGTGAACGTTTTGGAACAGATGTTACACACAAACGACTTTTCATCGGTATGAATGCGGGTATGAACCTTCAGCTGGCTTGGGTGAATATAAGTTTCGGAACAATGAGGGCAATGGTGCTTTTCCTTACTGCGATGGCTTTTTCTGTGGGTTTTCCTATTTATGCAGTTGTTAACTCGTTGATGACTCCGAAGTTTATACGAGCGCAAACGCTGTTGCGTTTTTTCTTGATCGTTTTTACGTTTTCGGCCAACTTTGACGTTTTTTCCGGCATCGGAGTTGGTTGTTGCAGAGGGATCTTCTCGATCCTGACAGATCAATTCTGAAGGCTTTGTATGGATGTTATCCTGTTCATCCACATCTTCATTCTCTAATTTGAACGCGATTGGATTTTCCTCTGCCTCGAATAAAACATCAGCCTGGTTGCCACAACATTCATATGTACCACTTACTTGATGAGCTGCACAGCTCAAGTGCAAATCGTTCGCTGAATCCGGTGTGCTGACTTCAGTTTCGATTAAGAATTCTGTGCCAACCGTTTGCTCAGCAGAGTTTCCAAGATGGTCTTTGCCAATGCCTGCCTCGTTCTTCGATGTGTTTAGCTTATTGGTCAATGCAATGTTTTTGTTGCATCGCCAGCGAAACGTATACATCTTATCCAAACGCGATTCGCACTTCGTGCACAGAAACGATTGAACTCCAGGTAATACATTGGCCTGTAACCATATGAGTCTCATAGAACAGTCTTTCTTGTGAAACAGACTGAGATGTCTGTTTTAACAATCGTCCTACCTGAAATCCCGTGCAGTCGAAGAGTTTTTGAAGCTTACATTGTCCGGATTCGTCGTTCGCTAGGGGCTCCAAAGCGTTGCACGTAGACAAGCACCAACGGCATATTTGGGTGGTTCTGGAAAACAATGTGCTGTTATACCTGTTAATATGTATCAAACACCAACTTACTCAACGCCATTCTTTTTCTTGGTAAATGCCGAAGCTTTCATTTTGACTGTAATCGTCTTTTTCTGTGCAGAGGTTCTGTAAACTCTGCGTCCGCGTTGGGTTTGTTTACTGTTCTGCGGTACCTTTTGACAGCGCGGTTTAATTCCGTCAACACAAGAACTCACGGGCAGTTTGATGGGTAGCTCCGAAGTCACTCATTCTTGTAGGCAATTCAAAATATAATCTACAGCAGGAGCAAACATCGGTTAAACTAGATAAAATGGTCAGATTTTATATCAAGCCAACACCGAGTAAGGGGAAAGTAAATCACTATACCCGCCCGCAAAATCGAACCCTTGCGAATAGTACCAAGATATGTTAACATTATCTCTGGTGCAGGCTAAGACCGCCCAGTGGTTGTCGCGCCAAATAAAAGATGTTATGTTAATAATTATCGTTTTGAGAGCTCGGAAAACCCACACGTCGTGCAATAGACCCACAACGAGTGAATGTTTGGTGCGGATTTTGGTCTGGCGACATTATCGACCCATTTTTCTTTGAAACTGAAGAAGGAGCAATTTAATTAATATTTTGTGCCCTATTTTTGAAATTAAAATAGTAGATGGATCACCCCACCCTACATTTAGTGAATTTTCGAAGGTTTTGTATGTACCGCAGTGACCTCTGAATGAAGCAATTGAAGAATGATTGTCAGCTCAAAGAATGTTCGAGGCTGGTTCGAAACAGTTATTCACCTGACGTGCCGATTAGTTGGTACCAAAGTTCAACTTAAATGCAAATGATGGAAACAAAATTAATATGTTGCCGAACATGATTTAGTCAAAAAATCTTAATTCGATGGTATCGTAACCGTAGCCAACTTTTCGAACCAATTTGAACGTCATTAACACCAACATTAACTTTGCTGGAAATTGTGTGTATTACATAAAAGAATACCACCGGAACGCAACCTGAATGCCATTACCGCAATAAAAACAAACAGGAAGAATAAGTCAACACTCTGGAGATTGACTCGAGGCGCAAACGTCGTCGGCGTCGTCGTCACTGCAGGATTATGTTTTCCTCACGTTCACCGTTATCTTCGTGATCCGCAATTTCCATTTCCAATCACTCAGAGTCCGCCCGGCGACTCGGATTTTGAGGTTTCAATCCCCCGATGCGGCGGCCAAATACAAATCACCGTCACCGTGCCTCGTAGACTCGCCGAGGTTTCATCGAGATACACGAGCCATGAAAGCCGCGGCTGCCGTGGGTGCTACTGGTGCCAGGATGTATGTTTTTGATACCTTTTTTCTGCCCCAAGGTGCGGCTAGGGAGAGAGTACTTTCGTCCCTGCTTGCCAGGGCCAGCCGCGCCAGGAGAAGCCAGGAGAAGAAGCCCCACTTACTGGGTCCGCCGTTCGTTAGTCCGCTCGGTCTGGCCGCGGCTGAGTGACAGTTGAAACGGTTTTCATATCTTCACTCGCAACCGCCTCTGATTGATACGATCTAATCAATCATCTTTGAGATGATCTTGTTTTTTTTTCGTGGGTTTCGGTTTGCTTATTGCGCTGTCAGTCGCGCACAGTCGGACCCGGTGAGTGGACCAATTGCCCAGTGAGCAAAATTGAGTGCCCGAGCTACCCGAACAAAAAAGTCACTCAATTTTTCATTTTTCTGGCCCCA
>NW_026684466.1:0-7762 GCF_943735745.2 Anopheles bellator | reverse complement strand
AAGCGTGCTGAACAGACGTGCTGTGTTACTTACTACAATAAAGGTTGGTAGGTAGATATTGTAACCAACCTACCAAAGTTACTTTACAAGTTCGACTAATTACGTGCAAGGTCACAACAAGTGCATTCATCCACGCTTCCACCATTTCAATTGACCGCTCCGCATTCATTTCAACCTCTGTCAGGCTCGGGCCACAGACTGGCAGGACGATATCATCGGCGAAGCCGACAACCAAAGTCTCGACTGGCTGCTTCAGACGCAGGACCCCATCATACATCATGTTCCAGAGCGTCGGTCCTAGAACAGACCCCTGGGGAACGCCTGCCGTAAGCTGCACTTCCTGTGGGCCTGAATCGGTATCGTAAAGCAAGACCCGGCCAGCGAAATAGCTACCCAGTATACGACACAAGTAATCGGGAACCCTCATACTGTGCAGTGACTGTGCAATAGCCAGCCAGCTAGCGCTGTTAAAAGCATTCCTGACGTCAATCGTGAAAATCGCACATATCCGGTTGCCTCCGCTGTTTTGGCCTTTGACCATGCTAGCGGTATCGACCACCAATCGTACCGCATCGACGGTTGACGTCCCCTTCCGGAAGCCGAACTGCCTACCGGACAAGCCATGTGCGCCTTCCGTGTACTCGGTCAACGTGTTGAGGATCAACCTTTCCAGGAGTATGCCCATGGTGTCCAGCAAGCAGATCGGCCTGTAGGACGAAGCGTCCCCTGGGTTTTTGCCGGCTTTGGAAGCACCACAAGCTTCTGTCGCTTCCATCAGTCCGGAAACACACCATCATCCATGCACTTTTGCAGTGCTTTCCGGAACATGCCAGGACAGGACCGCAGAGCCGCCCTCAAAGTGATGTTCGGGACGCCGTCTGGTCCCGGGGCTTTGCCCGGAGATAGGCGTTGAGCCGCAGATTGCAGCTCTTCGTCCGTGACCATCGCTCGCACCCCATCTCCAGCCACACCGTACGGCGTATCCGGCAAAATCGTCCGTTCGTGTTGCGGGAACAGCTCGGCCACGATCGCCCGCAGCCGGTCGGGTCACCCCTCACGAGGGACACTCGGACCGATTCGACTCGGCCTCTTTGAGGAGGCGGTTGTAGCCCTCCTTCTTGCTTGAGGCGATCTTATGCTTCAGCGCCTTTTTAGCGGCTTTAAAGGCGTTGTGCTTTTCCTCTCGATCGCTCTCAGATCTTGGGCCTTGGCATTCCCGCCTGGCGCGTAGACATTTATTTCGGAGGTTAGCTATCTCCTTAGTCCACCAGTGCAGTGGTCTCCGATTGCCTGCTGTGGGCCTTTTTCTTGGCATTGTCGCATCGCACGCCTTCACCATTGCTACCACTAACTCGTCGGAACTGAGGGCTTCGTCACGGTCAGCCTTCGTCAGGACTTCCTTGAACGGCGTCTCGCTGAAGCACGCCGTCCTCCGCTGCCTACACCGCCCTCGTGGAGGTGCAGTTTGCTGAGCTGCTTGCGATTGCCCTCTCTCGATGCTGTAGAGCAGAGCGAAGATCACTAAAGATCACTATAAGTAAAGTTTTCACTAACTCGCCATTTCATTCCAACACTCAACGAGGGGCTGCAGAACGTCACGTCTATGATCGACTCTCGGCCGTTCTTACTGAAAGTCCTGGTACTGCCTTGGTTTGCGAGTACCAGGTCCAGCCGAGCGATGGCCTCCAGCAGACGGATCCCTCGTGTGTTTGACATCCTGCTGCCCCAGGTAACGGACCAGACGACGAAGTCCCCAGCAACGAGGAGCGGGCTTCGACGGTCCAGCGCATCCACCATCTCGTTCAGCATGCGCTCGAACTGGGCAGGAGACCAACTTGGTGGAGCATAACAGCTGCACATGTATACTCCCCCGATTTTTGCAACGACGAAGCCGTCATGTGCCACGTCGATCACCTCTTGGATCGGGTAATCCCGCCGCACCAATATCGCTGCCAGGCTCCCCTTGTCGCTCAACCAGTTGCCATCTCCCAGAGGAACACAGTCAATCAGCCAATAGCGCGACATCCCTCTTCTTCTCGCCCATGAACTGCAGCAGGAGCTGCTGTGCTGTGCTGCAGTGGTTCAGGTTTAGTTGTACTACACTGAACATTTTACATTCTTTAGCGCTGCACAGCGCAAGCTTACCACGTGGTGGTCCGCTTCCCCGACCCCTTTGCAGAGTAGGCAATTCGGCCTGTTCTCGCACTCTGCAACTTTATGGCCTCTTTCCCGCACCGTTTGCACAAGGCTGTCCTGTCCGGACCCTGGCACTGCGCCCAACGATGGCCAAACTTCCAGCACTTATAGCACTGGGTGGGTTGGTCTGCGATTCGCAGGGTGCAGTCATTCCACTCCACCCTCATTCTTTCGGCCTTCTTCGACCAGCTGGAACTGCTTCCTCAGCTCTGCGGTGATGTCGCTCTCCGTGGTGGACACGTATAGCCCGTGACACTCCACCGTTGCCCTTGGTGTCAGTGCCGCTACCGAGGCTGTGTCCCCTAGTACTTTTCCACTAACTCCTTGTGGGTCGCGCTTCGTCCTCCATCTTTGAGCTTTATCAGAAGGCTCCCGTCCTTCGCGTGGCCCATCCCCTTCACCAGCTTTCCCAACTCCCCGAGCTTTGGATCCTTTTTCAAGGTGTCGGCGATGCGGTTGTAATCTTCCTTACTCGCTGCCTTTACTAGGAGCGCGTCTCCCCTGTGCTTGTGGTGCCATCCCTGGCGAGTCTGCACCTTCCCCTTCCCTCCCGATACAGGTGCCTTTTTGGGCTTCGGCTTATTCCTCTTGACATCGACAAAGCCGTCGTCGTCGCCTTTATTCTCCACCTCCTCCTGCTTCTTCTTCTTGTTGCCATCTTCGCTCTTCTTGTGCTCTTTCGTGGGCGCCACGATGTCCACACATTCCCGTTTTTTGGGGCGCCATCCACCTCTCCAGGAGAGCTTCTGCGCCTCTTCTCCGCTGGAGCGACAGTACCATCAGGCGTTTGATGGGTCTTTTCAGCGCCGCAGCATAAGATTGCTGTACCTTGGGTGGAGTTCCCTCTGTCTCCCCCTGAAATGGTCCTCGTCTAGGTCCCTTTCTGGGGCCTCTACCAGCGATCTCCTCTCCCGTTCTGCAGCTCTGATATCCCGAATCAATTGGGCTGCCATCTCCCGTATCAGCGCCTTACCACCCGACCTGTTAACAACTACGAGGTCGAACAGTTTTTGGGCTGTCTGCTTGGCCACAGCCATGTATCGCGCATCGCCTTTCACCGCGATGACTCCTTCATCCCTACAGGTCGGAGCCTCTAACACTACCCTGTCCTCGGGTTTGCCCCGGGGCATCGGACAAGGCTTTTCTGTCGCAGCCTGCGACACAGAGCTCTACCTTGCCTTTCCGCAGGCAGCCTCGCTTAGCCACACGGGAACCGGTACAGTTGACGGCTTTGTGCATGCCGCCAGTGGGTTCGTGTCCCCACTGCTCGTCCCCGGTTCGGTTTCGGGCTCGTGGCCTTGTTTTGTGCTTGGCCCGGATCAGGATCGGATCGGATCAGGATCACACGCGTTGGAACGAAAAACACGCCCTTGCTCTTGACCTGGGGCACAAAATCGACTGCCCGTTCTCTCTCGAACTTATAATTTTTACTCGATCTCGTTATCTCTTTTTTTGTATTCCTCTTCCTTTCGCTCGTCTGTTCGTCTTCGCGTTCGCATGGCCTCTCGGCTCTGACACCCTAGCCTCCCTGTAAATGAAAACCCACAAGCTAGCGAATGAAACCCCCTCCTCTCGTGGTTTCTTCGGGACATGCTATTCAAAAAAATGGATAGTTTTTCGACAGCGGATCAGATTTTGACATAGATAGCAATAGAAGGAGAAGGAAAGGAAACTGAAAAACCAAAGCAAAAACAAACGAACTGCCATTTCACTCACTGGAGCTCACGGATTTTTCGCGTGAAAGCTGCTAGTGTGGACGCTAGCATAGCAAAAAAACCTGTAGAAAATGTGTTTACATTCTTTTTTATATTTACGGCATCGATAGAAAATAACGGAAGACCTTACAATGCATCGTATCCTGGATGCGACATCCGACATTACACGTGTGCAATATCGTGATGAGGATGGTGTCAACATTTTAACTTTGGGAGAGAAAGAGTTCTCCTATTACGACCAATGCACTTTTAAGGGCACCTGGGTAAGGAAAAGTGCATTATACACTAACATTATTATAAAAACCTTTATTTTATCATGTATTGTACATTGTTTTGTTTATGGGGTTTATTTTTGCAGCTTCGCCAGTTCGATCGTGAGCTTGACTGCTTGCGTAGTGTCCTCTATGAATATCCTATTACATTTCCTCCATCGTATCCATACGAAGAAAACCCGCAACTACCGGACTCCTACATGACCACACGGTGTCCTGCTTGGTGTGACAGAGTCCTAGTCAGTAGTGCTGCCCGACAACTTATTTACGACCAACTATCACTCGGAGGTAATAACGCAAGCGCCAAAGGATATTCTGCGCCCAGCATCTACGGTATTGTCGGGAAAAACGTATGCATGGGGGATCACAAGGTACGAATGTTGAAGAAAAATTGCTGTCTATCCAAAACAAACAAGCTGGTGTTGTTTTCTTTTTTCTTATTTCTCATTGCTTCTTTGGTCATGTGAATAGCCCGTATATCTCAGCTTATCAATCAAGGCACGTCAAGGTATTGTGCATTGTTACTCTTCCAGAGATACACTTTATATGTTGAATAATCTATATATCTCAAAGTAGTAGTAGTTATTTTTCTTTCTTTAGCCGGAAACTTTCGGAGACTGGGATGAATGACTTGGTTAATATTTGGGGTCACAAATTCATTTGTTCTACTTCCTTCAATAGGCCTGTTGCGTTTTGTGGGTATGGTGGCACGTGATCGATAGAGGAGACAATCGTAGCATGATCTCTACAGTGGGATCCGTTCTAATTTTCCGACTCTCTTATTAGTTCGACTACCATTGTGGTCAGGGTGGTCAATTTCACGTATTTTTTTCATTTGGTTATTAGTAAAAATGGCGTGTTACTTTTTGATGCTTGAACATTTGTTATATTTGGTATATTTGGTAAAAAAACACTCATCGGCCATGGTTGGCTACATGAGTCGGGATATTAACATTGTCATTTTTGTCAAACATTTAAACGTTAAACATTAAACACCAAACTTTACATAGAAGTGTACCGGAGTAGATCCTTAAAAGCGACCGTAGACATGTTGAAGTCGAAGTCTGAGTACACCGCATTGAATGCGCGGGACATGGCCGACATCGGCTCATGGGCCGCATAGAGGGTGCTACTACGCAATACCGAGAGACAGCTGTGGTGCCGGGCGTAAGGCGAGGTATTGCGATGGAGAACTTTTGCAGCAGTGCAGGTGCATCTACAGCGCCCGTCAGAAGCCCAGTGATGAACAGTGCCTGCTGGTTTCGGCGTCTAACACTTAGGCTTTCCAGGCCCAGAAGGAGGCAGCGGGAGTTGTACGGCGGAAGAAGTGAAGGATCATTCCACCTAAGTTTTCTGACAGCGTAGTGCGTGAATTTTCGTTGGATCGCTTCGATGCGCGCGATCCAGCTGGCCTGAAAGGGCGTCCAAGCAGGGGAGTAGTACTCCAGAATTGGCCTAACTAATGCGCAGTAAAGGCTCTTTAGGCACATGGGGAATAATAGGCCGAGTGCTCTATTTGCGCGGTTTACAATGTCCTCATGGTGTATGTGGAAATTTAGCTTGTCGTCGAGTGTAAAGCCCAGATATTTAAGGTGGAGGACCCGCCTGACTAAAGTGGTCCCTGCACAGTACTCAAACGTGATTGGGTTTTTCGCCCTCGTGAAAGATGTAACAACACATTTATCGGTGCACAACGTTATGCCGTTTCGAATACACCAAAGAATAAATATCGTAAACACTCGTTGAAGTCGTTCGCAGTCGTCAAGACATTTCACAGGTATAAACAGTTTGAGGTCATCCGCGTACAGTAGAGAGCACATGTCAGGTAGAATGTAAGAGACATCATTGATGAACAGCACGAATTCCCAGTAAGCGAAATTGAGTGCAGTGAGATCCCAGTGAACAATTTCGCTCTTCTCACTTCAAATTCCACAGTTCATCCGCAGCTCATCCACTTCCGATCCGCTACTTCGAAGACTATTCCCCATATAGCTTTATATGGGGGAATCGCTGTGAGCAGTCGATAGGTCCAATGAGTGAGCAGTCGTTTAAATTCGCTCACCAAGCGGCCCCCTGTCTCTCACCTGTGTGTTCTCTCGCTCTTTTCGTCTTCTTTCTCCCATATTCCCCCTAACCAAAATGAAACAGTTCGTATTTGGTCGGTACATTTCGGTATATTTTCTCTCTCTTTTTTCGGTTCGCGTACACTCTTCACTCCACTAGCGGTTCGTTCACAATTTAGTGCGTAGCTGCCTTCGACTCCTTAGACGCGTTGTAAAATTGCATTGCATTGCATTTGCATTCGAATCTTTTGCCTCCCAGTTTAGTTGGACATCTGAAACGAGCAAAGCGAAATCATTTCAACATTATTTGGTTGTCACTGAATACTGTCCAATAAACTTACCTTGATTATTTCTATCAGGATCACCCGTGATCGACAGAGAAGCACAAGCACTTGGTACTTTACACTTGGCACTTAGAAAAAACAAAGGAAGAGGTTTCGTCTCGATTCGCCTAAGTCCACAACAAAAGTTGAAGACAAACTGTCGGATCCTGTCGGAACTTCGGAATTTTGCCCCGATCTCGCTACCTCTGTTAATTCTATTCCTTTTTCTTTCTCTCCAACGTTCGTCTTCCACCTGCACACTCACGGTGATTTCAAAACTCACGGGGATATCTTCCGTTCTTTCCCCGGCAACCAACGAACGCGTCTCATGCTTACTTCGTGCGCTGCGAGATCGCCCTCCCCCGGCCTCGTCGCAGGCAGAGGGGCGTTCGATCTCACTCGTCTCAGCCTTCCTCCGCCGCGTCGCAGGCAGAGGGGCCCCGAACAAAAAAGTCACTCATATTTTCCATACTGAGACGAAATATCTGAGCGCCGATTCGTTTCTCACCAAAGGCCAGAAAGAAAGCGCAACACCGAACAACTTTTTTGTCTCTGTCACGCTCATGTATCATCCAGTCCGGCACTCCAACGTCAAACTGTTAGAAACTTTTAGTTTCATGCACACAGAACGAACGACGCAACACAGGAACACAGAACGAACGACGCAAGCAAATCGACTATGCATCATCGGTGTAAAAATAGTGTTTAACTGTAAATTCTAAGCTGTTGCTTATTTCGGTAAGTAAATTTAAGCATCGGGAAGCATTTCTCTATAAGTATTTACTTCTAAATACTGAAAGTGCACCGCGTCTGTTTCCATTTTCAGCTAACCATTAGAAGCGTACGGGACAATGTCGATAGGGCGGATGGTACAGGATACATGGAAATGGATTGAGGGATGGATACACTCTACGTACACGCAGAGATAAGGGAAAAGTTCATGTGTATGGTGGAATAGTGAAACAATTGTGGAAATATTGTAATTGTAGAAAACATGAAACTGAATAAATGCAACACTTTGTTTACAACATCAGAACGATTTGACAGTTCATTGAGAGGGTGTATGGAATGAGGGGAAGAGAGAATAAAAATGTAGGGGAAAACGCTCACGGCGCCCATACGATTTTTTCCGGTACAAGCTTCAGGATACCGGAGTAACGACGCTCACTCCATACATTTTACCGTTACAATTT
>NW_026684465.1:0-7768 GCF_943735745.2 Anopheles bellator | reverse complement strand
ACCCGTTTTTACAGGACGTCCGTACAGATATCGCTATCTGGTTTTAAAGCCGATTATTCATTGCCAAAACCCCTGGCCATTGGTGTGTGGTGTGTGTGGTAAACATTCAACAGTAAACCGCTAATCATCAAACCACGTTCAGTTGCTGCAGCTGCCGGACCTATCTGGGGAGTATTCGCTCCGAACAGACCTACCACAACATTGATCGCGATAATTGTGTTACCAACGCCCGGTACACCGAAGTAAGCTTCTCGGGCCGAACCCCCAGACCAGAATCCTCGTCGGGATGGTCAATAAAACATAGCTTCGGTTAAAGGCGTTCGCAGTAAGTGAGTTTCAATTATGCACTGCGCTCGATTCGAGCACTGCACTGCAAAACTTACCAGCGGTTTTTGAATTTGGATCTTGCGGACAATAGTCACCTACTGGAACATAAACTATTCACCCGGTACACTACGGATTGGGCTATCTGCTAGGCCGTCAATAAAACAACTTAACTATTCGGTGCTTCAACGGCAGTTTATTTGAAGGAAGTTCGACACTTCGTAATTTCTAACACGTATCGTATCACTATCGAGGTCGTATCGCTACACCTCACAGCGGTTGCGATGCACAAAAATACTATTCCTACTAACGATGCCATGTTCACGAAACACACGTCACCAGCCTGCTGGTAATAAACTTCACGCCATAAACTTTCTTTCTGATATTAAACAAAGTAGAGGCCACAGTTCACTTTATATAGCTGTAACGATTCAATTGAAATAAGTGCATGTAACATTGTGGGGTCTAAGAGTAAGATAATTTATTAACAATTTGCTGAATGAAAAATATGCATATTTAATCGGATTGGATTTTTTACCGTTAAACTTCTAAACAGCAATAGTTGCCAAACCAAGACCGAAGCAAATGTTATCAACCATTAGATCTATTTGGCAAAAAAGTATGGCAAAAAAAGGACGCCAAATCTCTTTTGACAGCTGCTGGTTGACAATCGACCGTACTCTGTTCTTTTTTACCCTCATTGAAAATCTACTCCCGAATTGAAAAACCCCCAAAAAAAGCAAAACGGTAGCAAAACAACATCCATCAGCCCGACGAAACGACAACAACGACGACTCCACCAACTCCACCGCCCGGGCCCGGTGTTTTATGCCTTTTCGGGTGGCGTTCGGCAAACTCCTTAAAATAACAAGAATCGTCCATTTCTTGGTTCGTTTATCGCGCGCCGCGCGGAGCGGACCACTTAACTCTGGGACGGACCGTTCAGGACCAATCGCGCGCCGTCAAAGCGATTTTTGTCGCGCAAACGAAACCGCAAAAGCAGAACCGACACACACTACTGACGGACATTCGCGTGACAGAAAGCGCCATGGTTTGTGTTTTGCCATTCGGTGCGATGCTTTTTTGTTTCGACCGGCGGTGGGACGGTGCGGGAAATATCATAAAGTCGCAGCACTGGACGGCGTTTGCGGAAGCGCACGCTTCCATCCATCCATCCATCGAGCAACCACTGAACGTGCTGATGATGTGGCCTTTTCATACATCCTTCAGCGGCCGCGATCCGGGTCGCGATGGGGGAAGGCTTAGGAGTGATAACAATACCCTAACCTACTTTTCGGCTTCGCCGGCGTCGTGGCGGTTCCGGTTTCGGGGGGCCCCGTGGTGGTAAGTAAACAATCCCCGACAGAGGTCCTTGCAGCAGCAGACCTCCAGCGCTGGATGGAAGGAGTAAAAAATACGACAATAAATAAACGAAATAAATTAATGCCGGCTCCCAGAAACACAATCAATCATCGGAACGGAACCACGCAGCCCCGCGCGTGTCGCGGTGGGGACGGTTTATTTTTCAGGAGCTCACATTCGTGTCCTTTCAGCTCACGGGCCTCCACACGGAAGTGTAGTACATTAATTTTACGCTTGCTTCTTCACCACAGAGCCGCCACAAGCGAGAAGCACCATCATTTTAACGGAACTACACCCCACGATTGCTCGCGAACCGTTTATTCTATTGTTTTTCTTGTTCTTTCTTTCTTTCTCGTTCCCCACGCTCAATGGTGCCCTCTTAGACATCGCTCAACAAATGGCGCGGCATTCGACACCGTTGGCCGATGGCGGCTATCAGCAGCTTCCGGCGACACCGGGATCGCCATTGGCGGCGGGCGTACCGATCCCTCCACTTCCGTCGGGGACGCTGTTCGCTACCAAAAACAACACGAAAGTCACCGCACAACGGGGCGGCACGGCGCTGCTGCCGTGCACCGTACTCAGCCAGCCGGCCGCCACGGTACGTACCGATCCGCGGTCTGTTGTGGCGGCGAACAAATAAGAAATACACAGCGAGCACGAGCTGAAGCACGCTGAATGCTAATGGAGATTGCCCACTCACTTATGCCGGAATAATTGCATCTTTAAACAGCGACTCTTGTTTGCTGGCGGGCCGCATTACCGACCGCTTGAACACACCACTTGAACCCAAAACCTGTCGAACTTTTGAATGATTGTCAACAGTGATTCCGTGTGGTTGGTCTTTAACCAAATCCAGGAACCTTTAATGGCAACACCGGAACGCCAGATTATTTGTCTGATTTTGATCCTTCGACAAATTAAACTGCGAAATGGATGTAACGCATAACGTTCGTGCGTCTTGAAAATATTTCTATTCGAAAGCCGTTCAAAAAGTATTGCGACATTTCCGCGGGCTACATATAAGGCTAAGGAAAAAGTAATGGACGTTAATGATCGATTTATCGTGAAGTATCGATCGTACAGTTTCAAGTTTAGGCTCGTTTTGAAACTGACACTTTACACCTAAAAACATGCTTTCATTGTTTTTCGTTCCGCTTAAATTTCGTTGTTTAACAATGGAAGTCACCATAGAGAAAACTCGGTACATTTACAGTTTTTCTTTGAAAAAGGTGAAAATTTAAGCAAAGCTGCTGAAATTGTGCATGGTGATTATGGTGCCGATACTCTAATAGCTACTAATGTGCATTTTTGGTTCCGTTGAACCATATTTTCGATGTTAAAGCCTAGGCAGACACGTCATCGAAAATATCGATAAAATCACAGAAATAATCAAAGTTGATTGGCATGTTAGTAATAAGAGCATCGGTCAGGAGCTAAAGATCAGACAGTTTTAAGCCATTTACGCAGAGCTGGATTCACATAGAAGGTCGATGTTTGGCTGACACTCAATTTAACCAAGTGATTGACAACTTTCTTGCGCATTACAAAATTTCCTGAGTGATGAAAAACTAAGATCAAAATAGGATTGTGAAAATATATTGCTGGAGTTTTTCGCAAATAACGACTAGCCCTTCTAAAGAGAAGCATTGCATGCAAGTATATTCAAAAAGGCAACAAATTTTCCTATAAAATGGTACATGTTTGACGCAAACCAGACCATTGGAAATCTGTTAAATATAGTTTTGAAATTCTGGCAAAAAACGTCCATGTCTTTGTCTCCAGCCTTATACCTATATTCGATTTGAAATATTTTTGGCGCATTATGTTGCTACTCATGTCACTAATTTATGGTGACACGTTCGGCCATTTATAGCGATCAGCCAATTTTGGGCAGCTGTTTTGCTTGGACAAGTTTTTTGTCTACTCAAAAACGAGGGATGACAAAGAATATGTATCAAATTTTGTGCGAAAAACGAAGTTAAGAGCCTGGACGCAATCGAAATGTTGACTGAAGCTTATGGTGATGCTATTAAGACCAAAAGAAGCGTTTATTGGTGGTTCAAAAATTTTAAATTAGGAATATTATCGGCAAGTTACCAGGTTTAAAACTTTAAAAATTGGGATTTTTTCAAAGATACCAAATGCGTATAACATTGAAATGAAAAATTCCATTTAATTCAAAGTATGTGCCATCGCTAGCTATACATTTCTCCTATCGCTCTGCTTAATCATGGATTCCCAGAAGAAAGAAAACTTCGTCTTTTTAAGTAAACTAATTAGTCATCCAATTTCGACTTCCTCGTAGGAAACGAAGTGCTGCTCGGGCAATACGTCGATCGATCGAGCCATCGATGAAAAAGAATGATATTCGGAAAGAACCAAGTCTGGTGAATACAGTGGGGGGATAGCAGCTCCTATCCAAATGATTTGATACTATCCTGAAACAGTTTTGCATGGGGGGCATGGGGACGCCAAGTTTTTTGGCCATTGTGCCCCACCAGGCGTCTCCATTCGGAATGCTAGAAACCGTATTTTGGTCGTTTTATGATCAATGCATGGTTCAAATTGATCATTTGTTGTTAGTAGCGATCAGAATTAACGTTTTCATCAAGTTTTAGAAACTTGTGAAGCATCACACCTCTTCGTCCCATCAGAAAGTCCGTTTTTCAGAGTCCTCCGAGGCTTTTTCTTTGTTAAGCAAAATCGCCATTTTGAAATTTTTTAAACATCAGAATGCACTGTGATCTTCTACAGTTGCGACCAACATAATGAGCAGATTAAACATGCCGCAAAGCACTAACTGCAACACACAAAGGCTAGTTCCAGCACATTGTATTGAGTAATTTTTTACGAAGAAAATAGCTAGAGTATCATCAAATCGATCGCCTTAACGTCAGAATAGCCGATCATCTATGTAACTGTGGCCTTAAAAGCTTTTGTCCTGCTTTATAAAAAAATAACACCTAGCCATAATTCCTGGCCATCACGAATAATCCTTCACATCTTGATTAAAATGGTCAGCCGGCTACGAAAAAACGTTGATGGAAGATTGGGGTAACTTTTTTGCAAAAGTGTGTTGTTTTCCCGAAAATAATTTCTAGATGCCTAGAAACTATTATGGGGTCAACGTTTGCTAGAGCATGTTTCTTGTGAAACACCCCAATTTATCCGACGGCAAACGAACATAACATTACTTCACATGCGAAGACCACAACATCATCCAACAATCCACGCGATGCCAGTGTCTTAGAGCAATAACTTGCTTGGCCAGGTATCAGTAAGCTTGTAAGCGGACAAATCCCAATCCAATGATGGCCAAAAGATGAACGGACAAAAACCCATTAGCTGGAGCATCAGTTCGTGCTCGGTCTCTGTGTATGTGTCGGTGGACCAATCGCCCTGAACGTATCGCCCTAACATAACTCTACGCCCTGCCAACAGGTATCGTGGATCCGCCGACAGGACTTTCAGCTGCTCACCGTGGGGCTGTCGACGTACAGTAGCGATGAGCGGTTTATGGTGGCACATTTACGGCACTGGGGCCTCTGGGCGTTGCGGATCAAATCGGTGCGCGCCGAGGACGAAGGCGTCTACGAGTGTCAGCTGTCCGTGCATCCCGTGCAGTCCGTGTTTGTCGAGCTTAAAGTAGTAGGTAAGTGTCCCCGTCCGTGCCTTGTGTGTGCGCTTATGCTTGTCTTCCCAGCAGATGCTTTCCAAGGGGGAAGATATTTTCCACCCGCCAACAGCATCGCACTGGCCTTCGCACGATTTCAAACAGTTAGAGCAGCTCCGAGCTACTGGCACGGAACCTGGGTCGAACCGGTGTGGGATTGAAATAATTTTCCAATAAAAATCCATTCCTTGTTTCGGTCCGCTTGGTTTTCCGTTTCTTTTTGCTGAACTGTGAACCGTTCACCGGAATCCGGTTGAAGCGTTCAGCGCCGAGCCACCATGCTAGGGCTTCGGTAAAAATTCCTTCGACGAAACAAATCCATACCGAACGGCGAGCGTATCACAACATGGCCGGTAAGCCCGCGGAACCGGAGCACTGTCTGGCGCGTGAGGAACAGCGGGACAGAAATAATCTGCACCTTCGGTTTTTCTTAGTTCTGCCGCATTTTTCAACGCCACTTTTCGGATCGATCGAAACGGGATTTTCCGGTGGTCGTGGCAAAAACTCGCTTAGCCCCGCCGGTGTTGTTTCATTTCGTCCCGCGTTTTTCGCAAAACACGACTTCTTCCAGGCTCTCAAACAGGGTGCGGAGTGCCTTAGATTAGCAAATTAGATTTGAGGAAAAAGTGCATCGACTGAAAAAGCGGAAAAGCCCGAGCAGGCCAGTGCGAAGCTGAAAGAACTCATCGGTGAGCTAATGCGGCGAACGGTGAGAGAAATTGCGATTGGTACGTGTTGTTTGAAGAAACATCACGACAAAAGAATGTTGGTTTAATATTATACAAACATCTGTTGAACTGAACAGCGATATCAATAGTAAGGTATCGGGTTTTACAGCAACGACTAAAACATCCTAAAACTGTTGCAAATTAGTTCTTCAACCAATAAATAGAACAGGAGTGACCAGGATTAAAAACCTTTTTTTTTCTTTTGAATTATAGAGGCGTTTGGCAGTAATAGCCGATATTTGCCTCTACCCTAATAACGTGTAAGCACACCAATGAATACAAATTGGATGCATAAATAGATTAGTATCCAATAGTACTACTGTTCTTAAAGAGTTTGAAAAATCTTCAATCCAGTATCGATCGCATTCGATAAGATCTTCCTCCTAGCACCATATTCATGGCATAAGCAAAAGTTTTAGAACTTGACCCACTGCAAACCAATTTCAAGCTTCCCGTAGGGACAAGCTACATTCCGTCACCCGCATTGTGCCATCCAACCACCGCAACCAGGGCGCAACATTGTTCCTGGGTAAAGGAAACACTTAAAACATTTGCTTCAAGTATTTAACGTAATTCCCCTCGCACAATGAGCGTGTCTCGCACGTGTGAGCGTCTCGAAGCGAGTCGACATTGAGTTTTCAGTAACACACGTCGCACACGTCGCGTACGATACGGTCCATTCTATCTTCGCGAACGTAACTTCGCGTCCTTCAGAAACACCGCCACCGTCTAGTAGCTGAAGGAAGATGTTTTAATTAAATTATTTAGAGTTTGAAACAAGGTTCAACCTGCTTGGTGGTGCTTGTTTCAACCGGTTCCGATACTTGTTTCTTCGCACCGATCGCCGCGTGGATCCGCTGAAGGTTTTACAAATTTTTTTCGCCCCTCCTTAAAATGGGGGACCTTTTGCGCTTTCTAAATATCGGAAAAGGCCCGCGCGAAGATGAACACATTCCACTATGTTTTGTCAGCATTGATTATGTGTGTAGCGAAAAAGCCGCTTTATTAAACGCAAACCGGATTGGAGCCTTGTATCTCATTAAAGCAACAGATGTCCTAAGGTTAAAGTAACATACTTTTAAAGTCAATAAACACATAAACAAACGTTCGGCATCCCAAGAGAAATAAGAAACAGAAACGAACGGAAAGCCTGAAAAGAAACCTGAAAAACCCTGCACCGGAGTCGTTATTCGCCAATTTGGCCGTCTCTCATGGGAATCTATTGCACAAAAAAAAAGGCAAAAGTTCACCAACTAGGGGTTTCAAAATACTCAGGGTCCTTGAGCTGCGTATGATTTTTTACGCACCACCCCTCAAGACTTTGGTGAAACGGATCCGGCTTGGGATGTAACGGATGTAACTGTGTGCGGGAAAGCTTGCTGCCGGTTTTATTGCTTCCTGGTTTAACTGACACGTACGATGCTGCTACATTACAGAGGCGGAAGCCGAAATCGTTGGCGCACCGGATCTGCACATCGACGAGGGCTCCACGTTGAGGTTGGAGTGCAAATTACAACGTGCCACAGAGAATCCCACGTTCGTGTTCTGGTAAGTACAGTCACTTCACGGTGCTGATAGAGCACTGCGTAACGAAGTTACTATCGCCGCGCATTGCTATATGGTTTATAGGCTATTTTGGGAGATTAATTTTAGGTTGGCATGTGCCGCATGGAACTGT
>NW_026684464.1:0-7812 GCF_943735745.2 Anopheles bellator | reverse complement strand
TCTGGGGCCAGAAAAATGAAAAATTGAGTGACTTTTTTGTTCGGGACAAAAAAATCGCTCAAGTTTTCATTTTTCTAGCCGCGGATTTCGACTCGTGAGATTCCCCCTCTCAGTATGGCGTTTTACCGGAATAACTGAGTTCTGTGAAAATTGTAACGGTGAAATGTATGGAGTGAGCGTCGTTGTACCGGAATCCTGAAGCTTGTACCAGAAAAAATCGTATGGGCGCCGTGAGCGTTTTCCCCTACATTTTTATTCTCTCTTCCCCTCATTCCATATACCTCTCACCTCCATACTCTCAATGAATTGTCAAATCGTTCTGATGTTGTAAACAATGTTTTGTATTTATTCATATCCACAAATGTTTTACAATTACAATATTTCTACAATTGTTTCACTATTCCACCATACACATGCACTTTTCACTTATTCCTGCGTGTACGTAGAGTGTTTCCATCCCTGAATCCTGTATTCCATGTATCCTGTACCATCCGCCCTATCGACATTGTCCCGTACGCTTGTAATGGTCAGCTGAAAATGGAAACAAACGCGGTCCACTTTCACTATTTAGAAGTAAATACTTATCGAGAAATGCTTCCCGATGCTGAAATTTACTTACCGAAATTAGCAACAGCTTAGAATTCACTATTAAACATTATTTTTACACCAATATTTGTACCTCTTCGAATTGCTTGCGTCGTGCGTCGTACGTTTTGTATGAAACTAAAAGTTTCGAACAGTTTGACGTTGGAGTGCCGGACTGGATGCTACATTAGCGTGACAGAGACAAAAAAGTTGTTCGGTGTTGCGCTTTCTTTCTGGCCTTTGGTGAGAAACGAATCGGCGCTCAGATATTTTGTCTCAGTATGGAGAATCTGAGTGACTTTTTTGTTCGGGGGGCGAGCGGCCCGGTTCATGAGGGTCCGCTTGTAGGTAGCCGAGTAAAAGAGCGGGAGAAACTACGAGAAGAGAAAGTTTCACGCGCGAGATTGTGGGTTTCATTTACAGGGAGGGTAGGGTGTCAGAGCTGAGAGGCCATGCGAACACGAAGACGAACAGATGAGCGAAAGGAAGAGGAATACAAAAAAGGGATAGCGAGATCGAGTAAAAATTCTAAGTTCGAGAGAGAATGGGCAGTCGATTTTGTGCCCCGGGTCAAGTGCAAGTGCGTGTTTTTCGTACCATCGTGTGTGATCCTGATAGAAATAATCCAGGTAAGTTTATTGGACAGTATTGAGTGACAATCAAATAATGTGGAAAACTTTTCACTTTGGTCGTTTCAGATGTTCAACTAGGATGCATAGAATTCCAATGCAACACTTGTAACATTCTACGGCGTCACCAGCAGCGACCGCTTTAGTGAAGTGTGAAGAGTGAATAATAGAACAAAAAAGAGAGAGAAAATATACGCTTCGAAACCGAACCAATTGTGTTATTTTGGCTAGGGAGAAAGAAAATGGGAGAGAAAGAATCGAATACGAAGAAAGAGAGGGGGCACACAGGAGAGAGGGAGACAAGGGGGTCCTGCTAGAGAGTTCATTTTTCGCGGTCCGTTCCTTGCGCCGTTTCACGAACCATTCGCGGTCCTGAGCAACTGTCCCATACAAAATTTGTATGAGACCGCGAATCGTTCGCGAATGGTTCGTGAAACATGAACGTGAAATTGCGGTCCAGGCACTCAATTATGCTCACTGGGAAGGTGGATGCTCGCAAACACTCGGGGCCACAGCTCTGGTGTCACGGTGTTTTAGACGATTTCCGCGTTTCTGATAATTTCTACGTTTCCGACAGCGATAGTAACAGTGAAGAAACTGAAAATACCCTAACAGAACAGCTTTTTTCTTTGCAAAAAGTTGACAGAAGCCGGTTTGCCGAATGCGACAATTCGTTCGAGTTTCATAGCCCCCTATTACAGAAGTCGTTCGGTGGATTCGAGTGAACTTCTCGTTCTCGATTGTCGAACTCGATAGCTGTGTTCACGGTTTTCAATCAGAGAAGCTCAGAGTGCTAAATGTGCTAAAATGTGCTAAAAAGCTTAAAAGTGAAAGCTTGTCAAGCTCTTCGAGTACGAACTGCCGTTCTGGTGCATTTTTGTAAACATTGAACACACAGATAGCAGTTCAGATGTGCGTACGATTCTTGCTTTTACCTTTCTGCAACTTTAAGATGATTTCCGCGTATTACGTTTTCGATAGCGACAGTGATAGCGAAGAAACTGAAAATGTAATGATTCATCGCAAAATATTGCGATGTAAATCCGACCCACTGAATTTTTCATCACCAGAGTAAGTGTGCCCAAAATCGAAAATGACCAATCGATTTTTCTTTCATGTAATAATGTTGTTGCGGGTTCAAGAAAAATTTTCGCATCTCAAGGGAAATGTTTTTGACAATACTTTCCGAAATAAAAACAAACTTACCCGAATCTCTTCGTCCTATTTGCAACTGCTGTAGCAACATGATTGAAAAAAAATTACCCAGTATCTTTCCGTCCTATTCGGGACCGCGGTAACCGGAGGAATACAAAACACTTACCTACTCTTGCCCTTCTTTCTTCCGAACTAATTAGTTTCTTTACGGGGTAATTAACTACCACATGAATGAAATAAACCCACCAGTATCCTTTCGGCCTACCTAGCTATCCCTGCGGAGCATAAGCAATACAAACTAATTGATAAAATCAAAGACATCCTAACAGAGCTGCTCTTTCCGCAGCAAAAAGTTGACGGAAGCCGGATTGTCGAATACGACAATTCATTCGGGTTCTATAATGCAGTGACAAGTCGATCGTTCGACTGCTCCCGTTACCATCGTCATCCAGTTGAAAGCTCCCGTTACGGAAAGTTCATCCTTTCCGTACGGAAAGTCGATCGACTGCCGCGATAGCAAAATGAACTCGGACGGTCGAGTACTCGATTCGAATTTCATAATTGGGCCCTTTCTCTCTTTTTTTTCGGTTCGCGTACACTCTTCACTCTTCACTAGCGGTTCGTTCACAATTTGGTGCGTAGCTGCCTTAGACGCCTTACACACGTTGTAAAATGCATTGCATTGCATTTGCATTCGAATCCTTTGCATCCCAGTTTACCCCCCTATTACGAAACTCGAATCGAGAACTCGATCGTTCGAGTGAACACAGTAAGAGAGAAAGCAGAATACAATAAGAGAGAAGGCAGAAAGAGAAAGCTACAGCAAAATGAACTCAAATGACCGTTCGAGTTTCGAGTTCCAGTTTCATAATAGGGGGGTTAGTTGGACATCTGAAACAAGCAAAGCGAAAACATTTCAACATTATTTGGTTGTCACTGAATACTGTCCAATAAACTTACCTGGATCACACATGTTCGAAAGAGAAGCACTAGCACTTTGGTACTTTACACTTGGCACTTAGAAAAAACAGAGGCAGAGGTTTCGTCCCGATTCGCCTAAGTCCAGAAAGGAAGTTAAAGACATACTGTCGGACCCTCAGAAACTTCGGGATTTTGCCTCGATCTCGCTATCTCTGTTTTTTCTATTCCTTTTTCTTTCTCTCTACCGTTCGTTTTCCACCTGCACAGCGTACGCATCGCCACTAGCCCATAGCGCCTTTCCTCTCCAGGTAATTCAAACCCACAAGCTGAGGCGTGAAAGCCCTCCACGGGGGATTTCTTCCGCTCTTTCCCCGGCAACCAACGAACGCGCCCTCATGATCACTTCGTTCGCTGCGAGTACGCCCTCCTTCGTCCTCGTCGCAGGCAGAGGGGCGTTCGATCTCACTCGTCTCATTCTTCCTCCGCCGCGTCGCAGGCAGAGGGGCAGCCTCGGGTTCTCAAAATTGTTCACTGGGTCATAAGGACACGCTTGTTGGTAGTTGGAGAAAAGAGCGGAAGAAACCACCAGAGGAGGATGTTTTCGCTTTGGTCGTTTCAGACGTCCAACTAAACTATGGTGCATGGGATTCCAATGCAAAACATGTAACAATGTGTACACGGCGTGGTCACCAACATACGCAGCAAGCGCATTATATTACTGCGATCGCTATAGTGAAGAGTGAACCCAAAAAAAGAGAGAAAAAAATACCGATTCGAAACCGACCAAACACGAATATTTTATTTCGAGCAGGGCATATGAGAGAAAGAAAATGGGACAGAAAGAATGGGGTACGAAGAAAGAGAGTGGACACGCAGGAGAGAGGGAGACAAGGAGCATGCGTGAGAGAATCAAATTAGAAACCAGTTTCTCATGAGAGAAGGCAGAAAGAGAAAGCTATAGCAAAATGAACTCAAATGACCGTTCGAGTTTCGTAATAGGGCCATAAATTTATCCCGTGTCCCCATGCGCTCATGTTCCCGCATCTTTAGAGCTCAATACAGCGAACAGCACGAACCCGGAATTTACAGTAACCGGTAGGGTTACTGCGCATGTATCTAAAAAATTTCGTCTCATTGGGCTGCTAGCGCTACGAATATTTGTACGGGTACTAGTGTGGTGATGGATGGGAAGGTAGACATGGTAGAGGGCGCAAGTAAAGATTTCCATGCACGCTTACGTACTGCAAACTGCAGCACTCCTAGGCCCATCACCACCTTGTCCATCGCATGGATTGCACGAGCTTTGACAACAGGCGCCCTTAGGCACTAAAGAGGGAAGTGCACTAACTTTACCAAAATGTTCGAGCAGACGGCGTGACAGCAGCACGCGGCGTGACAGCAGGCGCCGAGGACGAGTCAATCTTCTACGAAGCGTTTAGAAAACGAAGGGCTGCCTTTCAAATTTGTCGATGAAGCGACGGTAGCACTATCGGTTGCTGACTTTGCTGTTAACGGCTTCGCATTGTCGGTCTTTGCTAGCAGGCGATCTTTGCAAAGTTTAGGCGATAGATTTGTTGGGGCTGCCAGCTTCGCTACAGATTTCCAAGAAACGCTTCGCCGATGTAAATAAATGCTCGTAAATAAAAAAAGGAAAATAAAATAATTTCTAAAAAACATCCTCAACCTACCTCCATTGCACAGAACAACAGATATCCATAAAATGGGCAACATTCCCACCTGCCACCAACACATAGCAAAGCTGACACAGAATTTTAATCTAAACAACATATTAAACTATAACACAATGAAAATCTTCAGGAACAACTGACCAAAACTCATCCTTCATATAACCCACCAATCCTTCACAGTTACAATGTAAATATTTAGGTTATAGGATAAATAATGTTAAGTTAGATAAGTTGGTATATAAGTTATTTTAAGCTATCATCGTAGGTTTTTTATCAGAAAAGTTTTTCTGCCACCAAAAACGGTATAAAAAGCCAACAATGCGTGCCACCTATAGATAGAAGATAGAAGATAGATAGATAGATAGATAGATAGATAGATAGATAGATAGGTAGATAGATAGATAGATAGATAGATAGATAGATAGATAGATAGATAGGTAGGTAGGTAGGTAGATAGATAGATAGATAGATAGATAGATAGATAGATAGATAGATAGATACATAGATAGATAGATAGATAGATAGATAGATAGATAGATAGATAGATAGATAGATAGATAGATAGATAGATAGATAGATAGATAGATAGATAGATAGATAGATACCTTGCCCTGAACACCGGTACTGCAACTTTAAATGCGACCCAGCAAGTTGCTTTAAGGTTAAACAAAAACCGGTACTACGGAAAACACTCAACTCATTCATGAGTACTGTGTGCAATCTTATTCGAACGTTGTGCATGTAGATTGCAGGAACAAATCGTAAAGTTGTGCGAATTGAGACGCTGCGGGCTTAAGATGTGCACGTTGATGGGTTAGCATTAAATGTTTGGGAAACACATCGAGTCATACCGACTGAGTCATATGGCGAGAGGGGAGGTCCACACACGCGCACTAATGAAAACGTATATGTGAAAACGCGCGTGCCACGCGTGTGTATGTGCTTTTTCTTCTCTTTCTATTACATCTACACATCTACCGTACCGTAACGGGAATGAAATAATGTACGCTTCGTTTGCTCGTTGGCGCGTCTGCGTCACTTGTACTCTACCCGTTTCCGCACATCCATTTCCGTCCACACGAACCCAAGCCTTTGATCGACATTGAAACCCTGTAATGGGGACAAATGTCATACACACTGAAGGCTACCCGCCAGATTGGCTGCTTTTCATCAAGTCGTAAGACGCAAACGCAAGATGTAGCGCCCAACTTGAGCAGGATTCATAATTTTTATATGCCTTTTTACGTGTACATGTACGTCGCGGTTTACTCTGCAATATAACTCGGCATAAGAAAAAAAAATCAGCCAACGTAAGTGCAGAATTTTGGAGATTAGAATATCGTTAGAACATGAACATGAAGTTTAATTAAGGCGCACAGACGAGTCGTTCTGACGTTCTAATTCCCGCAGGTAACTGATTGAAATGTAATAGTTCCCTGCCGAAAACCGTGCCTTTGCAGTGCGAAGATTTCCTCTGAACGTGGGACCAAGAGCATGGAACCTTTCCGTCAGGCAGGTGTTCGTGTGTAGGGTGCCTTACGGAAAGGGAGTTCTGTTATGGGTGTTGTCAGTCACTACCCAAAGCCCTACGAGCGGTTATGGTTATGCATCTCTCATGGTCATGCTCATGCAATGCTCATGCATCTATACACCATAGCTGGCTACACCTGCATCCCGCAAGTGCGTGGTTTTATAAGTGTTGCAGCCAAGTCGCACGCGCAAAAAATGCTGAAAAAACTGCCGTCCTGGGCCAACGGTTGTGTAATTGCGTATACCATTCTCGCTTTCTTACTGTTTTTCTATCTCCCTCCTTCTCTCTCTGTTCCCCTTTTGTCTGTATCGCTCTCGACATATATCGTGTATACAGCATGGAAATTAGAAGCTTTCTACAAAACATAACAAAGAAAAGCAGGAAAAGCACGAAAACCAGGAAAGGAAGGGGAAGGGGATATCGTTGCAATAGGAGAGCGTGTTGTTTCCAGGCATTCCACCGGTAGTAACTACCTCGAGGGACGGCGAAGGGGAAACTATTAGACGATTCATGATGGGGATCGCTGCTGTTCCTAGCTTCTACGTCGGCCATCCGCTGCTGTGTCTCGAGCGTGTGTACTCTGCTATCTCCAGGCTTCGAATTCCACCAGCCACTGCTACTGAAAGTACTGTTTGCCACTGCGGATGACGGTGACGATGACGATGACGATGATGATGATTAATGTGTGTCCGAGAGCCCACACGAGCCGATGGCTGCTCTGGCTGGCATAACACAGTTTTACTAACTGCTTTGCTTTGCGTCCGGTGCGCTAAAGTGCTGGTATTCTGACCCCACCCACACACACACCAACACTCACACAAATACATGTGCATACGCTTGCATGGTTCTATGCCGTAGTCGTTTGAACGGTTCTTGGCGCATCTCCTCCTCAACATGAAGCCGCCGGTCCGTGAAGGGGTGGGGGAAGGGAGGGGGGCTGGGGAGTTCACCAACGTTCGAATGCAGTGGGGTAAGCAGGGGCGGATGAGTTCTAGCAGGAGGTGGTGCTGGTCCCCGCGTGTTCCACGGGAATACAAGCTTATACTGTGTGAACACGACTTACAGACCCGTGTGAGCCGTTTATTCTTCTTTTCCGTGTTTTCGCTCTTCATTTCTCTGTGTCGCTCTGTATGTTAGTTCCCGTAATAATGGTTCTCACAAAAACGCCTCTATAATTCAAAAGAAAAAAAAAAAGGTCCTCACATATGTTGCTGCTGCCTTGTTCTTTGTTCACTGAAAGAGTAACAGAATGGTATTTCCGTTGTGTACACTAGTGTGTGTTTGTATGTGTCTTTCGTTCTCT
>NW_026684463.1:0-7835 GCF_943735745.2 Anopheles bellator | reverse complement strand
ACGGTTCTGATGAAGGAACGATTTATTCAATTTTGTTACAACAATTCCGACATCAAACACCTCTTCCCATGCTGTTGTCGGTATCGCACAACAAATCAGGGCAACATCGAAAAAGCTTCATTGTGAGCAGCTTTTACAAATATGTAGTCAATCATTCGACAATCAATTATGTGGCTGTTTGACATTGATCAATAAAATGGAGGAGCCCAATATCCGGAAATCACATCCAATTAGGATGAAAAAAGCAGATTTTAAGACCCACTTTTGAAGCGACTAAAAGGATAAAATATTGAATTTCTTTATCATACTACGACCATGAAATACTACAACACAATTATGTTCAGCTAATAAGGTACATGTGTTGCATTACCATTAAATTAAAATTTGATTTAAATGAAGTTTTCTATCATTGAAAGCTTCCAATACGATGGATTAAAACTGGTTAATTTAAGTTCTACTGAGATTCCAACGATTTTTAATTATTTTTCTAGAAAACACCTAAACCTCATCAACTCAAACTAACACGAAACATGTGTCTAGAAAAGAGAAATGGATTTATAAGGATGTATGTAGTTTGCTTGCATCTTTAACAACATTGATTCGCAACATAACTGATAACAGCTTCCGAAAATGGTTGAACCAACCACCGCTACTTCGGATAATAAATAAATTACCCATCACTCAAGAAAGTTTCTAATGATAATAATGGTAATGAGGGGTTTGATTCAAACACCAGGTTTGAAAATCGAAAATCGTATTTTTTCAAAGAAATCAAATGTTTATTCCATTGAATTGAAAAAATTCCATTTTATTCAAAGTACGTGCCATCGGTAGACATACATTTCTCCCATTTCTCTGCTATATCGTGGATTCCACGCCGAAAGAATTCTACGTCCTTTTCCAAAAATCAACATGGTCTAACATTTTTCAAAGATAAGTTGCAATGTAATTTTTCGACCTGAAATCATTTGCCAAAGTTATGTTGCCGAAACAACATTATTAGGAAGACCAAATTGACAGCTGGAGTTCCAGTTTAAATATTCAGTTTCGATTTTCTAGTTTTAAACCTGGTAGTTTTAGAAATATTATTTCAAACATGAAGAAATATTTTCGACCTGCCATGCCCCAATACCTTGACGTTAAAAATTTAAGGGCCCTAACAAAAGTGAACGATTTCTGGCAGTTGGCTAATTTTTGGGCCTTTACACTGCAATTCCAACCGAATGAATGATGGTCAGGACATCACTCGCTCATCGCTCGCCCGAACGGCGATCAATAAAATGTCCAAGAGCCCCATAATCGATAAACACACCGAAAACCACCGAAACCTCATAGCCATCGGTCTAAGGTCTTGGGCATCATCCAAAATGCACGACGTGGCTTTGTGGAGCTTCCATTTTCCAGTGGATGCCCCCGCGGGGTTCCGGAGATCCTTATCGGTCACCAGCGAACGCACGCAACCCGAAGCGGAGCGGACCGGGGCCGTGACCCGGACTTTAGAATTATCATCGAAAATTTTGTAGCAATTGCGCGACCCGTTGCGACCGACACCCTCACGATGGTGCGCAAGTGTCGTCAACGTGGCCGCTATCAGGCAGGTTCCATCGGAACGCAAATAACAGGCCGATCACATGATGGGTTCGTCATCGGCGCATAGCCAACGTTCACGCACATCCTTATCCACGCACACGCCGTGCGCGGGCGAACGGGCCGAACGTGCGGCGGAACCCTAACCTCATTACTGATAACGTGCACGAATAATCGGATGGCTTCCCGTGGCAGCTGCTGTTCTCTATAAACGTGACGCGAACCGTGGCGCCCGCGGCCCGCCCGACGCTGGTGGCTATTTAGACGTCGGATTATAATTGAATAGGAAATCACATCGAGCACGCATAAATATGTAAATGAGCTTGTTCTACGGTCGGGTTGCCACTCCGAAACTCCGACGCGGAACCGTCGTTGACCGTCAACCGGTCGTCATGGTCGTGGCCGTTTTTCCTGCGTCAGCGCCAGTACGCAGAGCCGAGTACGCCGAAGGACGAGATGATTACTTTTGTTTCGTCGTTGAATGAAGCTATCGAGCAGAAAAACCGAAACGGGTTCAACCTTATACCGTCGGCTTTAAGCAAATAAATATCCCAAAAATCGGGGGATCAGACTTTTGTATTACTCTATTTTTGTTGCGAGAAAGTTAGAAGGAAACTCACAGCACGAGTCCGCGCGACAGGAAACGAAACTATTTTACCCAAGTTAGTAAAACTGTCAGTTTAGTAAAGAAAAGCAGGCAAATTGGGGAAGTGACACGAATTGCGTCATGGTAAATTGACGTACACATCGAAGGAAATCGGACCAGCGGAACACACCGAGCCCCTGCCAGTCCATTATGCTGAAAATGCAAAAGCTGTACTGGGCGCCGCCAAGCAGATCCACAGTTCGGTTGCCTAATCGGTATCGGGGCACCCGGGTACCTGCTTCCGGATATTTTCTTCGGTGGCTCGTGGAGGGAGGATTTACTTAACGGCGCCCGGGGAAAACCCAAGAGTCCTGTGTGTGTCCTGCCCGACCATTGCGTGCCGGACGCACCTTAGGCCGCCGCTCGTAACGCAAGGAAGCGTTCATAATCACCCTGTCGAATGTCCCTCGGGGACGCTCTCGGCTCGGCTCGGCCCGGGGATCTTTTTAATGCCCCGTCCGCGTTCGCTGGTTCTCCGGACACGGAAATGGACTCGACAGCGGTTTCTTCGTCTTCGCCGCCGGTTGGTGTTGGTCTTGAATGCACGAGATTTAATCCCAAGCTGCCCGGGTCGTACGCCTTTCCCAGACAAATTAGATGCTCGTTAGGAGGGGCTCTCCCTTGGGTGACGACTGGTCGGGAAGCAGCTAGCACATGTTAGTGTGCCCGTGAAGCTACATTTTATTTCAATCTTGCCCCACGGACCGTACGGACTTGGGGACTTCGCCCTGTCCGATGGAAACATGTCCCGACACGATCCAACTTGATTGGACACCGAGCGAACCCCGGGATGGGTTATTATCGCGAGACGCGTAACGCTGACTCAACGCAACGATCGACACCCGGGGCCGCGCGATACTGAGACGTGTAAACACTGACGAGTTCTCCCTCTGACCGGTCCAAAGCAGAGGTTGAGTTTGCAATTTCATGCGCCAAATGGGGGTCTTATCTGTTTCTCGTCTAAACGCGGTCATAAATCTAATCAATTCTAAGGTGACTGGACGAAGCCGGCCCACGCATTTCGCCCAATCATTTGGAACTTGAAAAAGTCGAAAAATAACAACAATTACAAGGAACTGGGACAAGAAGGTAGCAACCGAAAACAGTTACTTTGCAAGGATGGCTTTTATCATCACGAATAATTCGGCCTCTTTACCGTTTCAATATCACTTTTGTAGATCGATTCTTTTATTGCCTCGAAGTAGGTCTCAGTTAAAATTAAATTCTGACACAAAACGTAGTTCTTTGCCATTTTTACTTTCAAACTTCCAAATAACGCTATATAATGCCCACTGTTGTTGATATTTCCCTTCTCAAGAAAGTCGATCAATATTACACAACGCACATCCCAAAATACCGAGCCCATCATTTTCCCAAACGATTGTTGTGCTTTCAGGCGCTTTGGAAGAAGTTCAAAGTCGGCGATAAAAAGCGATGAATGCAATAAGGCTAGGACCATTTACAGTTTGGGCTCGGGACTTCTCAATCTATGTGTTAATTTGGTGTGGCTATGACTGAGCATTAGTCTCGTGCTCACCGAAATGGCCGACCACAAAATCCGGTTTGTTCGGTTTGTTGGCTAAAACAGGGTGTCAACGTGCGCCAGGCACACCAAACGAAGGCGAGCCCTCCTCTGTCGATCGTGAACTGGCGATGACTTGTGTCTCGCTAAGATGGCTCGCCGGTCAGCTTATGAGTCATCGTTTCAAGGCCCAAGGAATCACCGGGCGAACCTCGCCTACCATCTTCTGCCATCGCCGTCCCGTCCCGTCTTTTCAGCGATCGTACCCACCGAAACGATGGCCGTAAATTTCGGTCCTTTTGGTACGCCGGCAAACTTTCCGGGGCACCAAGCTTCGCATAGTAAGCGGCTTCGCGATGCGTAGCCCCTGGTTTTGCTAGGAGTCCTTGAAGCACTCCTCGCAGCCGCTTCGGAGCGTGACATTACCCAAACCGGGAAGCGGGACATATTAATAAATGGTACCACGCCGCTGTCAACGAGATGAAAGCCCAGAAGTCGCCCGGCCCTGATGGAGATAGTCATAAAATATTAAAAGCATGCTAATGGGAAACTGTTTTCGTCCGCCATATTTTTTTCTTCTTACCGTTGTGTTTCGTTGCCTTCAATCACTTCTGGTCTGGCCTGTGTGTGCGCCCCCGTGCAACCATTGTGCTGCCAGCAACATGGGAAGTGAGTTATCTCCCCGTGCGTCCTGGGCCAAGGGAAGCTAAATCAAACTCCGCTGACAACGACTTTCGCCAGCAACTTTCGTCCTGCCGACCCACGGTCCCTATCTGATCTATCTGCGTCGAAAAGGTTCCGGGAAAGCTTTCTGCCAGCGCCTAAGGTCCTTTTCGCCGGATGGCGGAGCGCACCGGGTTTACGTTACACAGCGGCTCCGCCTAGTAAATCCCGTCCGGACATCAGGCCGTGCGGGGCAAAACATTTTCAACGGTCAGCATGGTCAATGATTCCGTACTTTGCATAAGCAGACACACGGCACGGCACGGAACGGGGGTCCTTTATGACCAGCCCAATTTTGAATTGAGGAGCATACCATTCCTTCTCAAAAGAAGGATCCTTGGGGAACTCTAGTGACCATTATGATTGTGACAACTTAAAAAAAAACCTAAAATAAAAAGTAACACTAGACGATTGAAATGCATGCATTCGGAACGTACCAATCTTAGGCCAAAGGATGAGCAAAGAAACCATAAATGAGCCCTGAATAAATAATGTGACAAAGTTCACCTTTGCCCCGTACCGAAGATTGGCAAAACCGAATTCAACAGCCATTTGCACGAAATGAACTTTCGTTTATCGAAATCTTTCATCCTTTTCTGAGATTTTTATAGACGCGATAACGCAAAATGAGATCGTTTTGGGTTTTGTAAAAGAAATTCTAACCAAATAAGAGAGACTTATGTCGGCCACTTTTCTTAGGACGTGGCTCATCAAACACAACTCATGCGGTAAAATCGTTCAATTCACACAGTCAACGGGGTTTTCTACGCAAATTTAACTACAGTACAAATATTGTCCAATTAAAAAGAAATTAAGACAAAAATTAAAAATGCGCACTCTTCAAACGTTAGACTATCCAATTGGCGATGACAGGAAAATAAGAAAAGCCCCAACTATTCAAATATAAATAACAGCAATAAAAGAGTAATATATGAATAAATCTGAAATCACAAGTACAGCGGAAGCGGTGCACAAATCGTCGACGAATCCAAGACATATACGCCCAAAACCAAACCACACCAAACATCGATTAAATCAATCAGCAAAATTCGCAGAAATACAACAAGACAGGAAAGTACCATTTTAAACATGACTACCAATGACATGGAGAGAAGAAAACATATTCTTAATTAGACACTACTATATCCATCGAATATCCAAGGCTTTTACAGGCTGGCATTCATCAAGTACGTAGCTTTTGAACTACACATTACTTGACTTTTAAAACGTTAAACTTCGTGCTAGAAAGTATAAAAAAGTTTAAGAACTTTGACATATACAAAATACGCTTGCAGAAAATTGGGAAATATTAAGAATTTATTTCCCAAGTGGTTGGTATTCAACTCACACTATACAAAATTTAAAAAGCTCATTTTCACTTCGCTGGTTATGTTAATAAACGGAATCGTCGTATTTGGAGCCGGGAAAAGCCACACGTCGTGCAAGAGAAGCTAATGCATCGACAACAAATGACTATTGGTGCGAATTAAGGTTTTTTTTTATGCAGGGCGGGAAACCTTCATAGGCACCGTTAGGAGGGCAAGACCTCCTAGCCGGTAGTGTGACATTTCCGGTCTCTGAGGAGTCCGGAGTCCTACCCACTAAAAACCCCCCTATCAATGCCTTGAGCCCCCTTCGGATCACCTGCTCGGAATTACCTTCGAAGGGGAGGCTGGACAAGTTTGTCCCACTCGCTAAAATATCGCGCTCACGACTTGGCAAGGCCACTCATTCGAGGTTTGCTGTCGTGGTTTCCTCCTTTGCTCCAATTAAGCACTGCGAAATTAAGCTTTGCTGCGAATTAAGGTCTGGCGGCATAGTAGGCCATTTTTTCTTCGAAAATTAAGAAGGAGATCCCATAACCGCCGATGGCGTACGCTACCGAGAATTGTTGTCGATTGGTTCTTCGGCGAAATTGAAACTGAAAACTTGGACGACATCTGGTTACAAGAAGACAATGCTACGTGCCATATAGCGACAGACAAAATTGTTTTTTTTTGCGCCCAATCTTCGGAATCCAAACACTACATGCATACAAACAAACAACTAACATACAAACAAAAACTATTGAAAATACATTCCCAGGCATTTCAAAATAATTTCACTTCTTCAAACAACTTGATGCCTGATCAATCAACCTGAAACAACTTGATGCATCAAACAACTGTGATGCCTGATCAAAACGTCCGAGGTCTCCGCACTAAGCGTAACGATTTCCGGCTGGCCGTATCTGCCGCGACCTTCGACGTCATCGTCCTCACTGAGACTTGGCTCAGTGATGATCTGCATTCGTCCCTGCTGTTTGACAGCCGCTACTACGTGGAACGGTGCGACCGCAACGCTGCCAACAGTTCCCACCTGCGTGGTGGTGGAGTGCTTATCGCATGTTCGTCAGCCCTGAGCATGACGCGTGTGCCGCACTCATTCTCAACGCTTGAGCTACTATGGGTACGCGTGCTCTCTCCGTGTTGTGGCGTCATCTTCTTCGGTGTGGTGTATGTCCCGCCTGACCGCAGTTCGGCTATCTCCGTGATTGAGTCCCTGCACGACGGCATATCGTGGATGATCGATCGGCTCTCTCCGGGTGATCGCCTGATCCTGCTCGGCGACTTTAACTTGCCTGCTATCTCGTGGCTGCCAGACGGCGCTCGCCAGCGGCCTTCCACGACTTCTTCGGCTGCCAGATTCTTCCTTGACGGGCTGGCCATCAGCGGATTGGTCCAGATCTCGGGGGTGCTTAATGCAAAGCATCGTCTGCTGGACCTAGTGCTCGCGAACTCGGACGACCTCGCCACCAGAACGAGCGTGGTCCGCTCCCCGCTTCCTCTCATCGCTGAGGACAGTTTTCATCCGGCGCTGGAGCTGGCCGTCACCGTCCCTGCCGACGCGACTCCTGCTACTACGCGCCGTCGGAACACTGGACCTCGTGGTCTGTCGTTCAAAAAATGCGACCTCCCTAAACTTGCCAATCTACTGGAAAGCGCCAACTGGGCGTTGCTGGAGTCAGCTCCCGACATCGATGCTGCGGTGTCGTACTTTAAGAATGTTGTAACCTCCTTCCTCACTCTGTGTTGTCCTCCTGCCAGGCCCCCCCCTCATCCCGCTTGGGCCGATAGGCATCTCCGCTCGCTGAGGGCCGACACTAGAAGGTCTGCCCGCGCCTACCTTCGCTGTCGCTCGCCGTACCATCGCCGCATATTCAAATATGCATCTAACGCGTATCGCGCCTACAATCGGGCTAGATACAGGGGATACCTGGCGAGTATCCAGTCCCGGTTCACGACGAACCCGAGATCGTTCTGGCGGTTTGCGAATGATCGGCGTGGTGTCTCCGCTATCCCCTCCTCCTTATCCCTT
>NW_026684462.1:5620-8354 GCF_943735745.2 Anopheles bellator | reverse complement strand
ATCGTAGACACCCTTGGGAGAGGAGAGCCATGGAGAGTATAGCTCCAAGTAAGTCTGGAGCTAGACTTAGCCCCCTATTATGAAACTCGAATCGAGAACTCGATCGTTCGAGTGAACACAGTAAGAGAGAAAGCAGAATACAACAAGAGAGAAGACAGAAAGAGAAAGCTACAGCAAAATGAACTGAAATGACCGTTCGAGTTTCGCGTTCGAGTTTCTTAATAGGGGGGTTACAGAAGGAAATGACACAGCACTTAGGAGGACATAGAGAGAGACCGTTCGAGGCACTCCAATCGGCAAACTCATCAAAAGCACGTTGGAGGGAGATTGCATCATTAGGGGATGCAATTGGAAGCCAGAATTCGACTTCGTCGGCATAGAGAAGGAATTAGATAAATGTAGAATGTAGATAAATTTAGATAAATTTAGATAAATTTAGTCTAAGCCCAGCGGGCAAAGTTGTGCGACGTTTCCCCGTTTCTCCCTGTTTCTTCTTGCCTTACCACCCCCTCAGGTCCACACTCGAGTCCACATTCGTGTCGTCTTGCAACTTCATTGACGAGTATCAAACGCCATCCTTATTCCACGTGAGTGAGAGGATTTTCTGGGTGTTTGTCGATATTTGAGTGCAACATTAGGACTTTGACGATTTTAGCGAAAAATCCACATTCAACGCTCGGTGTCTATCGAGGTGGTAAAAATAAATTTAAAAATAAAGGTAAAAATTTTGTGAGAACTTCTTTGTAATTTGGCCACCTTAACGCTCCTTTTCGATCAAAGTTAGTCTTAACTGTGATCATTTTAAAATATAATAGACCTTTTATTACTGATTCAAGAAGAAAACACAAAAGTAGAAACGCTTTTTGAATAACAATTTTGGTCATCGTATTCGCCTCAAAGTCTACTTTGATTCAGCTGTTTGGACTGAAATTTTTTTGACAGCTCAGTTTGTTTTGGTTTGACAGGAGCTGTGAAGTACGTAAATGTGCAGGTGCAAAAAGGTAAGTTTTTCGGTGTTTTTCACATCTTTTCAGTGAAAAGCGCATAGATATATTATCATAAATTGATAATTCTTTGTTTTTTTAAGTTTGTAGCAGTGGAGCGACCGAAGAACTCTAGTGGAAGAGCCGGCGAAAAACTTACATCGGCAGCAGCACCAACGAGGGATCGCAGTGATCAAACGTTACGGAAATAAATTACAGGAAGAGCAAGAACGGAATTGTGAATTCGTGCAGTTAAGTTGAATAAAATAGTTAATATCGTATTTGCGGTGTCAGTTGAATATTTTTTCGCACTGGGATAATGCACTCCGGATGTTGGGATTTCGGGGGAGACAAGGAAAGAAAGGGAGAAATGAAAGAAAAAGTCACACGACATGCTAGAAAGTCCCCAGCGGGCAAAAACCGTTGCGCGACCACTCAATAAGCTCGCGATAGGCTCGGAATAAAGAAATTTAATTTGACTATAGCGAACCGTTTCAGTGCCGCTGAAACGCTTCGCTTCAGCGGTGTCATGAACCCTCTTCATCCAGTACCCCTACTCTTGTCGGATTGAAATTGTTATCTAAAACTGTGCTAAAATTTATCATTTCATTATCATTTTAAACCTTTGTTTAACTATATATTTCTATTTCTAACTATACAGCATAAAAAGAGCACTCTTCAAACACTGCACAATTCTTTAAACACTGCCACAATACGTACTTGCAATCATTTTCGGCATCCTCCTGCGCCGCATTTTCGATATTCCTTGTCCTCAAATTTAGACTGGGCCGCGCTTGGCTCGCTTGCCCGCACTCGGCGCGGCACCTGCAATTGCGAAAAAACTCTGATTTCTGATCGCCAACAACACTTGAAATACTTACCAGATTCTTCCGACGAAACATTCTGCAGTCATTTGGCGAACTGTAAGCTTAAAAATAACACGAAATTAGTAAAAACTACGCTTTTACAAGTACTTACGTGCACACCACCAGCTTGCTTTAGAACTTTGCGATTAAAACAAACTGCGAACTGTCAGTTGGTGAACGGGGAACGCACACACATATAATTATGAGTCCAAGTACAGAACTGACTTTATTTCTTACTTTTTACCTTGCTTAAAATGATTTTTTACTAGGGGGCTACATGAGGCGCGAAAACTAGCGTAAAATTTATTTGTAATGTCAAAACGTTTACGCTTCGTGTGGCAGCAAAAATGTAAAAACGAAATGTCAAACGTGTTTAAGTTCGTGTTTTTGGTCCGAGAAAATAGAAATAGAAGAGAAATTGATTGATTTCTGAATATTTTTTCAGTTTTTTCCGATTTTGTTGCTACACCAGCAAAAAAGATCTTAAATTATCCTCTGTTTGTTAGCAAAGCGTATAAAAAAAATAATTACGAGGCGCAGCAGTTTGGCATTAATCTGTAATGTCAAAAACTTTACGTTACGCTTAATGCAGCTCCCCAGTTACTTCTACCTTATCAAAGCTGACCTATTGGGGGGGCCTGGTCTGTTTTTGTCGCTGTTTGCCTATCTTCTTCTTCTTCTTCTCTTCTTCTTCTTCTTCTCTTCTTCTGTTCTTCTTCTTTTTTCTATATATAAAAATGGATTTTGGTATGTCGCGGTGGTGTCCGCAGCGAGCAGCGCACGAAGCTGCGCCTAACGCGACCCGAGGTCGACCCGAGGCGCGTTCGAGCGAGAGGGGATAGCGAGGCCTTCCAGTCGGTGAAAAAGAGATCACAATCGTCGATC
>NW_026684462.1:0-5120 GCF_943735745.2 Anopheles bellator | reverse complement strand
ATTCTACTGACTACCGATCGTTACGAACAATGTTTTATTTCGTAACAGTTGGAATTTCATAGTTTTCGTCCCTATTTATGGTAGTTTCCGATGGGTTATGGTGTTGGAGTTGGAATTTAGTGATTCTGAGAAATAATCAAGCCATCTTTCTTTTATGTTTGCCATGTCTCATATGGTATTTCCATCTGAGTCCTTACACAGTGTTGTACGAGGTGTGAAACCCTTCTTACCCTTGGTCCACAGTATGAGAAACTTGGTAAAAATGTATGGCAGGTCATGAAACTATTAATCTTTTGCTAGAGTTCCGTGAGTTACTTTGAGTTGCTTTTGAGCGCCTTATGTTTGCGGGATATTTTCCCGTTTCGGGGGTATTTTTTCAATTTGACAGTTTACGGCAAATTTCGGCAAATGTTTTTTGTTTTCCAAAAATATCGGATCAATTTTTCGACAGCGGATCAAATTTTGACAAAAATAACACTAGAAGGAGAAGGAAAGGAAACTGAAAAATCAAAACATAAACAAACGAACTGTCATTTCACTCACTGGAGCTCGGAATTTTTCGCCCAAAAGCTACTAGTGTGGACGCTAGCATATCATAAAACCTGTAGAGAAAACTCATACTGTGGACGAGGCGTACAAATGCATGGCAGGTCAAGAAACTATGAATCTTTTGCTAGAGTTCCGTGAGTTACTTTGAGTTGCTTTTGAGCGCCTTATGTTTACGGGATATTTTCCCATTTCGGGGGTATTTTTTTCAATTTGACAGTTTACGGCAAATTTCGGCAATTTTTTTTTGCTTTCCAAAAACATGGCTAGTTTTTCGTTAGCGGATCAAATTTTGACAAAAATGGCACTAGAAGGAGAAGGAAAGGAAGCTGAAAAATCAAAGCATAAACAAACGAATTGTCATTTCACTCACTGGAGCTCACGGAATTTTTCGCCCAAAAGCTACTAATGTGGACGCTAGCATATCAAATAACCTGTAGAGAAAACTCATACTGTGGACTAGGCGTTATACATGTTTACGGTTTTATAGGCTCGTCTTATGTTGTTGATTTGAAAGTCAACATTCATTGTTTCTAATTGTCGGTCTGCCAGGATTCTTTTCTTTTTCCTACAAAGTCTGTTGGCAGCTCTTCGCATATTATCATATGCTTCTTTCTTGGCTCTAGTTGGTATCTGTAGGTAGTTTGTGTATGCAGCTGCTTTCTTGTCAACTGCTATTTTGCACTCCCAATCGAACCAATCTTTGTTTTTTGATTTTTGCTTAAAACCAATAAAGTCCTTTGCCGCTTTTCCGACAGAGAATTTGATGTGTGCCCACATTTCTTCTACTGAGAGATGGTCGTGGTTTTTACTTAGTGCTTCACTAAATGTTTCACTAGTGGTTCACTAAATTTCTATATCTATCAGATATTTCCCTTATTTTTAGTTTCTCGATGTCATACATCTTAGGTCTCTCTCTGGTTATTTTTGGAGTATAAAAGTTTCGTGCTATTTGGCAACGAAATTGTGATCTCACCAAGTAATGATCTGAGATAATGGTCTCTCTGTTGCTTTTCACGTTCAGTATATGGTTGGATATTCTCTTGTCTACTATTATATGATCGATCTGGTTAAATGTTCTTCCGTCTGGTGATGCCCATGTTTGTTTGTGTGTTTGTTTCCTGGGGAATTGAGTAGATTTGATGATCATGTTTCTACTGGCTGTTAAGTCTATTAAACGTAGCCCATTGTCATTTGAGTTTTCGTCCAGACTGTGTGTCCCTGTTATTTCTCTATCTAATAGTCCTCTGCCCACCTTAGCATTAAAATCTCCCAGCATGATCTTGACATCCCTTTGGAGTTGAATTCCTCTTTAGTGTTATCATATTTTTCCTCTGTGAGGGCGTGTGCGTTAATAAACCACGAATTGTAGTGCTTACTTTTTAAGCGGATCATGCAGATCCGTTCGTTTACTGGTCGAAATGATGGAACCGATGTTTTTAGGCACTTCTTTATAGCAAATGCGACTCCAAATTCTTTAACCCCGGTTGGTTTCCCGCTTTTGAAGAACGTATAATCACATCTATCTTCCACTCCTTGTCCAATCCAAAATGTCTCCTGGATGGCTAGTACATCAATTCTATACTTAGCCAGGTGGTGTAGCAGCTCTTTCACTGCTCCTGCTTATTCTGCTGCTTATTCAGCGATTTTGCGTTTCAAGTACCTAAAGAGTAATCCGGTAGGCGTTTCCATGGTCGTGATCGTAGAGTCCGTTCTATTCGAGGCTTTGATACAAGTTCCTGAACTGTGGTTGTTTTACGGTAGTTAGGAAGGTAGTTAGCCTGCTAGGGAAGGTAGTTAGCCTGCCGCCCAATCTAGTTTTGGTCCGCCCTGACTATTTCATTTCATCAGTACCACCCAGTTTGGGAGACTTTCCCCTATCCGCCACGTGGGGAGGCGTCCGATGGGAGACCAGAAAACTCCAAACGGAATTAGAAACCCCTCACTCCCCTCTTTCTTACCCATCCCATACAAACTAACTGTTAAAAACATTAATTACTCCACAAGTTATGAATCGAGTTTCATCAAAAATTGCACAATTGCTGATGGTCACTTGAGAAATCATGTGACAAAATTTGGTCCTTGTTGGACGAGGGGAAAGGATGAGGGGGAGGGGGAAACCTCAATCCTTAAAATACCTTCTAGGGCAGTGGTCTCAAACTCATATTAGCATGTGGGCCGCAGTGGAAAATAACAGCAGGTCAGCGGGCCGCACCACATAAAGAAAATGTTTTTTCATTAAATTTTTCGCACTTTGATTTGGTTTTTATTTGAAATAAATCGTATCGGTCACTTCTGTGCCGGCAGCTCAACCGACAAGAATATTTTCTTGTGATTTATTGATAACTATTCTGACTTGTATAAAGTAATTACATACTCCGCGGACGTGGTCGAGGGCCGCACAAAACAGTATCGCGGGCCGCGTGTTTGAGACCACTGTCCTAGGGCAATATCGGTATCGTTTCTTAGGTTTTGGTGATCTCCATATCGAGTGGAGAGAGAGAGAGGGGGAGAGAGAAAGAGATGGAGAGCGAAAGAGAGAAAGAGAAAGAGAAAGAAAAAAATATAGGAAAAGAGAGAGAAAGAAAGAGAGAGTTGGAGAGAGAGCGAGAAAAAGAGAAAGAGAGAGAGAAAAAGAGAGAAAGAGAGGGAAAGAGAGGGAAATAGAGAGAGAGAAAGCGTGCATTAAAGAGAGAGAGAGTAAGAAAGAAAGAGAAAGAGAGCAAGAGAGAGAGAAAAAGAGATGAAGAGAGAAAAAGAGAGAGAGAAAAAGATAGCAAGAGAGCAAAAGAGAGAGAGAGAGAGGGTGTGAGAGTGAGAGTGTGTGAGAGAGAAAAACCGAGAGAGAAAGAGAGAGAGAGAGAGAAAGGGAGAGACATTTTTTCTTTCCCCTTTCGCCACTGTGGTTCATTTGGCCGTACATTTAGAGAATGGCCAATGGCTTTGTCATCCATGTCAGAGTGAATTTTGTTTTTTTTTTATTATAGAGTCCTTGAGCTATACTGTCCTAACATTCATCTCTTTCTAACTCTAATTTTGATTCTAATACCCGTTGTCAATAAGGGTACCAGGGCGTTTAAAACCCTGGCCTTTCCGAGAGACGTAAAACTGATATGGAGTTTTGAAGTACTAAGAGCCCCGACTCTGTGGGAGTTGGCGACTATGAATCTTCGGCAAGAGCTCACAGAGGAGAGACTCATTTTATATAAAGTGCCCTATTTCTTCTTATTCTTTGGCACTAAAACCGCTGTACGGTCTTGGCCTGCACCAGAGAGAATGTTAATGTCAATTATCCCTGGTGCTATCTGTAACAGTTCGTTTTTACGGGCGGGGTTGTTGGTCCCGCGCCAACCCCCTACAGTGCCCTACAGGGACTGTTTAAACCACAATTTATGCTCTGTCTTGATGTTTACGATACGACTTTCGCAACTCTGGTGAGCCGATCAAACCTAAATTGATGAGTCCTGAATTGATGGTGACCTAAATGGATGAGATAATATTTTTTGGTGCCTCGCAGCCATGGGATGTCAGAGGGATGATTTCGCTCGAACACTGCTATGCTCAGAAATGCGAAAGTATTACTGCGGGGCCAAACCAAGCGCAAATCGGACCGCAAAAAGCTATTTTGGTTCGCGCTTCGTGTGGCAGCAAAAAAACGAAATGGCAAACGAAATGACAAATAGAAGAGAAATAAATTGATTTCTGAATATTTTTTCCAGTTTTTTCGATTTTTATTTTTTATTTATTTATTTATAACAAAATGTTAGCCGTTCAGGCTTAACAAATGCTCAAAAAAAAAAAAAATTGCAAGATGCAAAAAAAAGAGAAAAGAAAAGAAAAGAAGAAAATACTTACAGACTAAAGAGGATAAGGTATGTGGAAAATGAGGAGAGGGAGAAGAGGAGGGAGGGGATTATAAAAAGGAGTCAAGAAGACGGGAACGGAAGAGTGAAAGGGAGGCATTGAAGTCGAACAGGCTGCTCGCTTCGTTGAAGGCCGAAAGGGCACGCAGGAATGGATCGTTCTGACCGTGGCGAGATCGACGAGGGGGAATCAGGAACAGCGACCTATCCCGCAGATGTCGGGATGGCGCATAGAAAGGGAGAGAGGCGAGGAGATTAGGAGCGTCAATGTTTTGGAGGAGGAGATTGGCAACAAAGAGCGCCTTGGCCATCGTGAGGCGATCCTCAACACTGGGAAGGCGAAGCATACGGCAGCGAATGCGATAAGGGGGTCTGACAGGAGGCAGCACCAACAAAGCGACGGATGGCGCACCTCGTGAACCTCCTCTGGACCCCCTCAAGGCGGCTCATGGCAGTGCTGCCGGCGGGGGACCACACCACAAATGCATACTCAAGGATGGGTCGGACCCAGCAACAGAAAAGTGCCCTGAGACACCAGGGATCGCGGATCTCGGATGCCATGCGAGTCACAAAGCCTAGGGCTTTGTTGGCTTTTGCCATGACTGCATCCACCTGAGGGGAAAAGGAGAGGGAGTCATCGAGTAGGACCCCGAGATCTGTCGGACTTTGTCGGACAGAACGTCCGTGCGTCTGAACTGCCCGGCCGTCGGG
>NW_026684461.1:7326-8397 GCF_943735745.2 Anopheles bellator | reverse complement strand
TGCATTTTCCAACTTTTGTATCGTTACTAGGCGTCTACAAGCGTGAAAATTAGCGTAAAATAATTTAATTTTTAACTGGGGGGCTACATGAAGTGTTCTCGCTGAAGGACGTCGCACTTTTGGCTTTACTGCCCCTCCGGCTCAGGGACATCGCATGGCAGATTGGGTTGTACAGTAAGTGAATAACTTTTCAGAAATTATTGCTACGGAACTAGTGGGCAGTGTGATATTATCTTCTGGGTGGAAAATAAATATTGTTCATTGTGTTAGGGAGAATTGTAGTTTTCCGAAAAGGGAAATTATGAAAACGGGAAACAAAACAGTTTTGAACCTCTGGATTTAACTCTGCTTAACAACTTAACTGGATCTGCGGTTACCGCTTCGGTTTGTCCTGTTCGAGGATACGTGATTGAAATACTGCTACTCATGAATTCCCAGTGAAAGTGCCAATCAATCCGAGGTATGACGATTATCGGATCTGAAAGTAATGTGTTCTGTAGTCAAGGTAACCATCGACCATCACCGTTACACCACTTGTTGTAAATATTAGGGTACTCCTCCACCGGTGCCAAACAAACGAGTGACAGTGGTTTAGTTCAACCGTCGAGAGATAGGGGGCGCCGGAGAGAGCAGGCGAAAGAGCAGAGCGAGAGAGCGGAGAAAAGAGTTGAGAGATGAGGACTGGACGAAAAGCGGGCAGATCGAACTAGCCCGCGAAAAAGAGTAGTTGAATTTTTATTCTGCGCGACATCAACTTTTACTAAGTGCGAATAAAATATGCTCAAGCGGCGATCTCAACTATACTAAACCTAACAATAAAAAATTGTTAACAGTGGGTAAAATTAACGTACTTCGTTGAAGATATCAGCTTCACAGCCCGTTCCAACAAGAAGGGAACTTCGTAGAGGACTTTCGCCCGACAGCGGCAAAATATACTGCTGATTGCATGGGCGAAAAGCGTTCACTACACTGGCGCTCAAAATAGGTATCCGCTTTCCATTTTTAAAACGGCGAATCGTACGGCGAATTGTTTCAATCATAACGACACGTACAAGTTTCCTTTGTTGCTAA
>NW_026684461.1:0-6826 GCF_943735745.2 Anopheles bellator | reverse complement strand
AACAGTGTGTCTGAATTAAATGTACTATAGAACCGGTTCAAATCTACAAAGGCGATCGGATGAGGTTTTTGCAACACAACGTTAAGGATAATAAAAAGGAACGTAAACTATGCGTAACCTGCAGCCAGTAATGCCTCATCAAGTGCTTTCAATGCACCAACTTACAGTACCAACCTACTTCCATTTCGATGACGCATTGCCTTGTTAACGTTCCACTGGAAATGAGGATGCTAAAGGCCTTGTTTGTCGAGGAGAAATGAGCCAGCAGCCTCAAAAGAAGTTTGAAAAGCTATTTTTATAAATGATTAAAGAAAATTTCTATGATTTCATTGATTCCGTCCGTTAACGACGTTCTTCGACGTACGGCAGAGCCGTGACATTGGCAAATCAAAAGTTTCTGGAACATTTCTCACGAGCAATAGCAAAAAAGTGATTACACAATGGCTAAGTGAGTGGTTTATGTGTTCGTGTTTATTTATTTCCGTCTCTAGTTAGTTCTTGTTGATTTATTTTTTCTTACCATCTTAAAGCTCATAATATAATACAAAGGATCGTTACATGTAAAAACTAAAGTACCGACGGCTGCTCATGTACTCGGTTAGGAGGAGGATCAAGGAAAGAAAATTGAACAAAAACAGGCCTGCTAGGGTAAATATTTTCACAAGACTGTTCCGCCATTTTTTTTTGTCTCGTCTCGAAGTATCGCATCACTGAATTCACTCCCGCGATTTATGGATAAAGAAAAAAACAAACCTATATACAAAACTGCGGATATACTGAATGGATACAAAAGGATATCGATACAGGCATAATCAATTCTTTTATAATACATCTGCTGACCACTTACACACGAGTAAGTCGAACGAATCGAATGCTTCTTTTCCTCCTGCAGCTCTTGTTAAAATAGTGGAGCTCATGCAGCTCATACACAGTGGAACGATTCAGTGGTTCAGCTGAAGACACAAGCCAGCGCATTGCGCAAGTCCGATAGATCCACGTTCACGGGACAAGAGACTGGCAGTGTTAGGAGATAAATGTTACGACTAATCAAGCAATATTTTACGTTGGCTGCGCTCAGTTAGTAGCATATTCGATTCGGTTTCCGGATCTCACGCGTTCCAAAAAACGCACGTCCTTCTAGTCACCGTTTGTATGCTACGAAATATACACATAAGATGGGGGTAAGATACTAATAATTGGTGAATTTCGTCCCAATGAATAACTACGGACCATTCGTCGAGCGTGGCTCGGGTGGAGCCTGGCATGCAAAGCGACCTCTGCGCGCGGTTGGATTGGTGCTTCGAGCAAACTAACTTCACTATAAATTTGAAATGGTCTATGTTGTGAGTGAACCGCAAACAAATGACAGTGTTTCAGTGTGTTTCATAAATTTAATCACGGATTCGTGCCTTTAAGAAAAGGATCCCTTACCGGGAACGATGGCTGCGGTGTAACAGTTTAGGTATTATAAAAAGAGGTTAAGGTTTCTGCTGTATCGATGTAATGATTCCGTTTTGGGAGGTGAATATAGTTTACGTTTTGCCATTTGCAGTTATGTCACGAAATATACGGTAGCGGGTTTATGTACACAAACTAATGACTACGCTATGGTGGTGAAACGAATCTAGTCCTAGCCCACACATATTTCTATAATGGTTCGCTTCAACCTGCATGAGAATAAGAGCTTATGGTTTAATAGTGTAAAGGGTTTGATGAAGTTTTGATTTCGCTTGCTTTCTCACTTGTAGTGGGCCATTTATAAAAAGTACAGATTTGATTACGGAGTGCGCTATGCTCGAGAGGCTTTCCTATAGAACCGTAATTGTTTTGCTTGCTAAACCGTGCGAGTTTCGTGGATAGTAAGAGTTATTTTGCATCTACAGTTCATTCCGTTTCATTTGGTGACGCAATTATTTTGGAACTTGCCGGGCTCAACATAAAAACAAAGTTCATTCGATTCAATCATCTGGTGGTTTGAATATACGGTTACATTGGTTTGTCCCAAAATGGTCCGGCACTACCCCTGCTCCTCGACTCTCGACAGAGGGTCGATTGCTCTTTGTTTACTACTGCTGCTGCGGAGGGCTACGGTCTGACAAAAGATGGTTCATTAATATGGCTTAAAATAAATAATATATCGTATAATAAATAAACTAAAATAAAATATTAAAAATGGAGAATAATACGCATTGCGCCCCAACCGATAAATACATTCATGTCTAGTGCGTATATTTTAAACGGAGGTATTATGCACAACTATATTCGTTTCGTGTTGGAGAAAACAACTTGCATAACTTGTCCCACCATAAGCCGCTCTATAATGTATAGATGAAAAAAAAACAACGTAAAATAGAATACTAATCTCAAAATGTCCAGATGGCACCATTTTGATTGTTAAAATACTGCTTGTCTGTTTTTCTTCTCTCTAAGCTGCTGCCAATTGGTTGCCATCGAAGGCTTAGGAAGAGAGTGGCAAAGCAAATAATGGAAAGTATTTGGCAAAATATGAAGATAAACTATGAGAAAAGACAAATTAAAGGATCTAAAACATCACGTTGCTTCACAACGAGGAGACGATGGAAGGCGACAAGTGTTCACTGTTGCCACTTGTTTCATGATTTTGCCGAGCATCGATCGATGGCTTCTAGGCCGCGCTTCATTCGTACACTAGAGTTCCGACCACGGTCCGCACGTTTCTTTTTGCTTAGGTGAATTAACCTCGTGTCCTACTGCTGAGTGTATGTGAGTGTGTAGAGGCAAAAAGTACTTCAACAACTTTCAACGTCTTCTAAATGGTAATAGGCACACTGTCTTGCATAAGTGCTGGATGATAAAGCTTGGAACACGCATTCCTAGTTTGTTCTACAGTCTCTCTGCTGTCTGCCTGCTGCTGCCGTCGAGTTCTCGGTCGTAATGTCTTTGAATATCATTAATGTTTATGTGGTGTGACGTAGTATCTGCTTACGCTCTGCAACAACTCCCTATCACTTCTTAAGGCAAGCGTTCTTTGAGAAAACGCATATTCGAAACACAATATCCGTACGCCGGCAACCTCTGTCTGTTGTACAAAACCAAAAAACACACACTGGACCCTGCACTAGAGAAAGGATCTGCTCATCCCGCGTATCGTGTCGTCCACCGGGTGCATGTGTGTATCAATAGATACAGGCCATTCTTGTCGAGATAAAAGCGATTCAACATCACCTTCTTCAAAGTGGTAGTTTTCGTTAATATTTTGCTAGTTTACTGCTCGATCGGATCGTCACAAGACAGTACACAGAGCCAGTCTGTGCCAGAAAGTCTGCCTCGGGCCCCCGCGATACGGCATCCGGATACGTAATGGAATACTTTTTTAAAAAGGTAATCCGGGGGGGATAGAAATGCATTTTGGTGTTCTCGCACGTTGTGTAAATGTGTCAAAATGTTCGTTCGGCGCCAATTTTAGGTTATTTTTGGTAAAAGATTCTACTGCAGCATTACGTTGCATGCCGTGCGCATTCATTGTGCACTCCACAGTCGGGGGTGATGCATGATGGTTTCGTGATTTGTCTTTTGCTGTAAAATTAATTGCGCCCGCGTCCGATGGTTCTGCTTCCGTTCCGTACCGTAAGTCTAGTTCAAAATTGGTGGCCCTCGGTAGGGCCTTAACCAGGAGAGCGAGTACGAGCGCGGCACCGGAGGCCCATGAAACTATGCGATGATGTCGGCTACCGGCCGACTGTGGGCCATTTTCGCGCGTTTACCGTTTACCGAGCGCCTCGCTCATCGGAATTGTCTTGAGGTGGTGCGCCCCGAACGGTCGCAGTAGCTGTTCGCTGTGCACCACGCGAAGCACACCGGCCGAATCCACCGTGTCCACGCCGCCGTTTTCTTTCTCCAGTCTTTTATGTCGCTGGTGTCTTCGAACGCACCAGCAACACCAACCGATCATGATGAGCACCAGTGAACCGATGGCTCCGCTCGCTATGCTCGCCGTTTCCAGCATAACGCGGGGTCTTGTTGCTGCACGGTGTGTGTGCATGTGTAGTAAAAGAAAAAGCGAAAAACGAAGGAACACAAATGTAATTAGAATGAGTTCATTATCTATCTTCGAGAAAGAGAGAGAGAGAGAGCGGCCTGTGGCCAAGCCCTGGGGCACTTACGCAAGTAGGAACCGTCTAAATCTTTGTATTCGCATCGTGGCCCCATATAACCATCGGCGCACCTAAAACAATGAGGAATAGTTTTTTTTTATTTTGGGGTTAACATAACTCTCTACGACGCACCGACGAGCTCCATTCCGTGGCGCCGGATGAGGTTCTTAACTTACTCGCAATTATAAAGCAAGGAATCGCCAATTTTCACCGTAAAGCAAGTAGCATCGTTGAGACAGTACCAGGCGGCGTACGCCGGTGGGCACTTGTAGGTGTGGAATGTAATATTTGGTCTAGGCGTGGGACTGGGTGGTCTGGGTTTTGGTGTTGTCCGACTGGAACAGGCATCTGCGGGAAAAGAAACGAGAAAGAAACGACCATTAGTACTTTTTCGATCCATAGCCTCACTGCGTCTCTGTGGCAAGCGGTAAATCAAATTATGTCGTGGCCGATCTCGAAACAAAAACCGAGATTGTCATTATCGTTTACAAAGTTCTTCAAAAGAAAATAAGCGACGACAGGATAATGAGGCTGACGATAAGTTATGTGCAGAAAGATAGAAGTAGCTGAGCACCAGCCGAGACCAAGAATCGAAGATGTTCAGCAGCATGAAACGGTTTGGGACCAAACAATAGTTTATTACGCTGTGAATAAATTTCCCTGGCCAACCTAATGTCATAAATCGGAAAAAAGGCTCTACTGTAAAGTGTCTAGTGGGTTTTGTTCGGTATAGAAAAGTGTTTCTCAAACAAACAAAAAATGCTCAACGTAGCTGTTCGCAGACGAACGAAGCAATTACATTTCGCAGACACACAACGGCGAATTGCATCATAAATTGTCATAAAAATCCGAAAAGTTGTTAGAAGCTAGCAACATGCGTCGAAAGTGCACTCGTTTCGTGTCTATGATTCGGCATCGCGATTAAAGAATGTGTGTTCGAACATAATTCACTCTGTACGGAGGAACATTCGCGAGGATCCATTTATTTTCTCCTTTCAGTATCGCAAAAACTAAAGCGAAAATCATGAGACAAACCAACGGTCCGGGGGTCACCACAGTAACGTTCCGGGAACTGTTTTTCCCATTATGGTAGCTTAATCTCGCCGCGTGGCGTAATACGGTGGTGGGGACTCGGAACTAAATCAATCCCATTTATCGCTCTCCGCTGTCTGCCTTTTGTGCCCCCTTCTGTCTCTCACAGACTCCATTAAAATCTGGTTCTTATTCTCATTCGAAACATTCATCATTTAAATTGCGCACTGTCTGCGATAATGATCTCAACTCTAGTGGTCTTAGTGCTTAGTCAATTAAATGTGAACGCATTTAATGTAGCTGTCCAGTGCCACCATTCTGCTGAGGTTTGGGTGCCGGAGCGGAGCGCTGCCGGTTGTGCTCGGCGCGGTTGGTGGCTTTTCAGAAATAGACGCTGCAACAATCGTCAGTACATTGCAGGGGCACAGGAAACTACCATGCGGGTGGCACAACAGTGCGGCAACATGTGGGCACCGAACGAATGCTCGAAACGATGGGACCTGGTGGCCTGGGCCGAAAAGGACCGGAAAAGGACCGAAAAAGGACAATCACTGCCCAAAGCCGGACCATTAGGGATGCTGGGAAAGATCCGCGGAATGAGCGAGAGTCCCTCGGGCCGGGTGAGCTACCTCTGCTGGCAGTCGGAATTCTTCGCAAACTTCCCCAGCCACAGGAGGTCAATCAGCGGCCGAGGATCAATTATCCCGTCGGCCCCCGAGCACACACGGTGGGCGCGTCACAGAGGGAAATAACAAATCAACACGTTACTCTCCGCACCTATCATTAACCCGAGGGTGGCGGTCCCAGGGTCCCGGGACAAGCCAAAGGGGGCAACAAAGATGCTGGCGGCGGCGGCATCGTGTGCAGCGCGCAGTGCAGATATGCGCACCGAGCGCGGGGCATATATGTAACCTTTCGGTGCCGGTTCCGCCCTGAACCGAACCGAACCGAAGCGGAGCGGTGCGGTAACACATGTATCCATTAGCGGTAATAGAAAATCGATTACGTGTAATGATCAAACATTTCGGGACCATCGTCGGGCGGCAAGGGATTCCGGAGGGATGGAAAGGAGAGACCCAAAAGCCACCGGCGACCGCGGCGTGGGTCCCCCGGGAGACGGCAGCGCGAAGAACCGGGCACGACGCGCCCCCGGGGTTCGATCCTAGGCGCGGCGTCGTAAGCAAAGTGGCCGTCGACCACACACTCGGGTGGAGCGGAACCTAAAATAAGACAAAGTGAGTAAAACAAATAATCGTAATCATACCAATTATCCACTTCGCTATTCTTCTCCCTCGCCAGGGCCTGTGTGTTAAAATATCGGCAAAGGATCGCAGAGGATGGCCGCTCCGCTCTACTCTGCGTCTAGTGCAACCTTTGCTTGAAAGGAGCCGCGCGCGCGTCCAGCAACAATGACGATGACCTGCTATGGGCTTCTCCCCTCTATCTCTATCTCTCTATCTCTATCTCTCTCTCTCTCTCTCTCTCTCTTTCTCTCTGGCGGCCCTCTGTCTTGTTCCGATCTTTGCGTTTCCTCTTTTTTAAATCTAAACTATTCAAAAGCCCAAACCGAACCGAGAAAGGCGGCGCAGAGAGCGCGACCGGGAGATCCAACTCATCCCACAGAAAGCTCATCATTCCATCAGTCAATCGTCCGTTGATCT
>NW_026684460.1:6620-7929 GCF_943735745.2 Anopheles bellator | reverse complement strand
GGGTGGTGACGTTGACATTGCTCTTTTTCCTTGTACCACCGAAAACCGGTGAGGTCCTCTTCCTCTTCCTCTTCCTCGTTTCGTTGAGAATTTGAGAATTCACGAATTCACGTGTTACTGATCGAAGGAGCTACCCGGCTTACGTCAAACTGCTATCGACGTGTGTAAGGTCCCAAAAGGAGAACGGCAAACAAGTGTATGCTGTCTAGTGGATACTAAATTGGTCAAGGTCATCCTTGACCGCTAATCCACTTTTGTCACCCCTTTGCCAGCCAGCATTCGGCAATCGTTCCGAGCCGGGCGAAGAAAATGTGGCACAATGAGTTTCCGACGTCCGGACAGTCGGAAGGTCCACCGGTCCGGCAGCAGCCACAGTAACACCATTGCACGTGTCTACAGATGGCCTGCCAAGAGTGGTCGGAAAGCTAAATTGGAACTTAGACAAAGAAACATAACGCTGCTCTTTTGTTGCTTTCTGTAACAATGTGCTTTTTTTACGAGCGGAACAAAAGACCTTGCAATTGTTGATTGAAGTACTGCTCAAACTGTAAGTAGAGGGTGAAGCCGACTGTTTCAGATATCTTGGTATTCAGATACTTATCTATAATCTTAGGGTTTTATTCAAAAGGATGAACATGTTATCGATACTAGTAATAGTACCGTATTTTTCCGTGTATAACGCGCACCTTTTTCCCAATTTTTTTAGCTTCAAAATCTGGGTGCGCGTTATACAAGGGTAGTAAAATTTTTGTCTCCCCTAAATATACAAATGTGCCCTTTTAGGTACATATTTTATGGTATTATTGAATAAATTATGAAATGAAACATTTGTTAGGAATATAATTATCCTTACAACATCGTCATTAAGTCATGGCAGGGAGTTAAACCAGATGTTGCTGTGAAATCATTCAAAAAATGTGGCATCAGCAACACTATCGATGAATCTGAAGATGTCGCAATTTTTGAGGACTCTTCAGAGAGTGACAATGAGGAGTACATTGAACAGTAATTTGAGAATATCAATTTGTTAGACAGCAGTGAATCTGAGTTTGAAGATTATTACGAAATATAAAATACTAGTATGTCTTTTGCAATGTATACGCATTTTATCTTTAGTCTAAACTTTACAATATTGAAAGAACATTTAGAATAATACATTTTTATCTTTTGATATTTGTTGGATATCACATATTTGAAAAATGTATAATAAAAAACTTTTTTTCCAATTTTTTTCTCTTAAATATGGGTGCGCGTTATACACGGAAAAATACGGTATTAGAACGTGTGACAGAATGGTAAAAGAATAGTA
>NW_026684460.1:0-6520 GCF_943735745.2 Anopheles bellator | reverse complement strand
GAAAAATACGGTATTAGAACGTGTGACAGAATGGTAAAAGAATAGTAACACATCGCTCAATAAGTTCGCAGGATGACATATAGATGGCGAAACAAATACAAAATCCTTATGATTTTTAGACAGTACCAACCTTCAAACGATATCTGTCAAAGTTTCATGACATTCGGACTATTATTTACCAAGTTACAGTGTGAACAATTCAATCAACTTTTGTAAATTGAAAAAAATGGAAAAATCAGAATTTCGTGTGCTCATTAAGCATTGCTTTGTGATGGGAAAAAATACCGTGCAAACTAAACAGTGGCTTGACAAATGTTATTCGGACTCTGCTCCATCGAGGCAAATGGTTGAGAAGTGGTTTGGTGACTTTGAACGTGGTCGTACGAACACCGATGATGCTGAACGTTCCAGTTGCCCAAATTCGGCAGTTACTGAAGAAAACATACAAAAAGTCCACAAAATCGTCTTATCCGACCGCAAATTGAAATTGAAGGAGATTGCTGAGGCCGTAAAGATATCAGAAGGCAGTGTGTTTACCATTTTGCATGAACATTTGGGTATGCGGAAGCTTTGTTCGAAATGGGTGCCGCGTTTGCTAACACCAGACCAAAAACAACAACGAATCGATGATTCTGAGGCATGTTTGGCCCTATTTAACCGTGATAAAACCGATAACCGTTGTTGCGTTGTTTAACCGTGATAACCGTTGTTGCCCCATCCACCATACTCGCCAGATTTGGCCCCCAGCGATTATTGGCTGTTCTCGGATCTCAAAAGGATGCTTCAGGGAAAGAGATTTGGATCGAATGAGGAGGTCATCGCCGAAACTGAGGCATATTTTGAAGGGAAAGATAAATCGTTCTACAAACATGGTATCGAAAAGTTAGAGAAGCGTTGGACTGACTGTATCGCCATAAAAGGAGACTATGTTGATGAATAAATACAAATTATATCAAAATATTGTTGTTTTATAAGCTATCCTACGGACTTATTGAGCGATGTGTTATTAGAACCACGGCTGATACAGGATCCAATTCCCAACAGACTCCCCCCAGAGAGAGAGAGACGGGCCGGGCCAATTTTCGTAGCCCGCCGTAGCGTTTCGTGCGAAGGTCATTCGTCTCATTCGCCTGCCCCAATCAATCGGTCAATCCACGCGATAAAGCCCATATCCGAAACGTCCGAACTGACATCTTGCGTGCCGCCGCGTGGCGTACAGGAGCAAATCACCGAGCGGGCGAGCCGGAGAGCTCTGTGTTCGAACTCCCATTTCTTCGGTGCGGCCTTGGTTCCGATAGAACCACGCCACGAGCCACCAGTCTCTAGATTGCTCAGAGAGTTGTAAAAGTAGCGCCCCCACGGAGGCCGGGAGGAACTAGCCACGGGAGAATTGCCGGAGAACGTGGGTTCATAAAATTGTACCCAACACGAGGACCTTCGCGGGTTCCCGGAGGTCCGGGGATTCCCCAAAGTCGAGCGCACGCATCGCACCAGAAGCAGATATTCTGCGACGTGCGTATCTCTGCACCGGTAATCAGGCAGCTGGGGCAGGCACGCAGGCCCAAGGGTTAGGCCCCCCTCTTGGTGACCCCGGGAGTATCCTTGGGACCTTGCGGAGCGCGCGCGTGTAGGTATGTTAACCAATGCCACCCTAATTAACGGTCGCCCAGAAAGGGAACCGAAACCTCTCTACCATGACCCTCTTTCTTGTGCGCAAGGTGAACCCATCGGTGTGTTTGCGTATAGTATTGGGTTTAAAAATAAAGTCGTAAAAAGGCAGACCCGCAATTCTACGCCGCAAACGCCAACTAGTCGACCTGGAAGCTTTCCCAGTGGTTCTCAGGACATCCCGCAGGGCACAATCCCCAACGGATGGCGCTGTAGTCCATCTTCCGGTTCCAGCTCAAGCTCTGGGACTGGGTCATCTGGGAGCTGGACCCGAGGCTGAACTCGGGGATGACATTGCTGGAGACCCGTCCAAGTCCCGCGCCGGGACTGGAGGTCGGCGAGCGACCTTGTAACGGAAAGATTACACCTGCCCCCATCCTAACTGGATTGCATATTCATTTGTCGCTTAGCTCACAGACCGCGGAATTCGGTTCCTGTTCGGCTTCGGCTAGTGCCAAAAGCCCGCTAGCCCTAGCCCTATGTGACGTCCGGTCCGGTCCGGTCCGATAGTTAATCGGCGGAGACCCCCGACCGACCGACCGGCCACATCGGTGTGAGTGCGTCCGGGTTCGGTCTTGGGCAAGTCGGGGGCTTCATTAGCATTCGCGGCCTCGCACCCTGCGCGCAGGACACACCGCAGGACTCTGGGCTCCTTCGGTCGGTCGGGCGCACCACTCGCTCGCTCTCGCTCGCGTCTTGGTCGTGGTCGGCGTCCTTTTCGTGTTTCTTCAATCGTTGCTCAGAAGCAGCCGGAGCCGCCACCGGGAGTCCTCCCCCGTATCAAGGTGTGGCTCCTTAGCGTTCGGGGTGGTTTGGGTTTGAAATGGCTTGACCAGCTCACCGGACTTCAGTCTGGTTGTGATCGCTTGTAGGGCGAGTTGAGTGGAGTTCTGTTCCGCAACCAAGTTCAGGCAACCGGGAGACCCCTTCCGTCCGTCCCTGTGTGTGTCTGGGTGTGTGTGTGTGCGTGTGTGTGTGTGTGTGGTGGCCCTAGGCTTCGCCGTTTTTCGCCCTCTCGCGGGGTAAACGCACCGGTCTGCCCTGTCTGTCTGCCTCTGGGAACTGGGAACTGTCAAACGGACGATCCTCAGCAGACGGTGTGAACAACCCAGACTCGACCAGTGTGTGAGTGTGTGTGTGTGTTTTACGTCGGTCCGAAAAAAAAACACTCCAACAGAAGAGTCGTTAGCCTCACGACCCCGACTCCCGTAGTGCAATCTACAGACCCGGATGACGGATGACAGATGACGCTCGTCGAGCGGATGGAGCTGCTAAAGTCCAACCACGGTCCTCGGAAGCTCTAGGGGAACCGGGGAGGGAAGGGTTCGTAGGGGAACACACCTGGGAATCGGGAGTGCTGGATTTGACAGCCACAGAGCCAGAGCTGGTTAGTTTAGTTGTCACTCTCGCATCAGCGAGAGAGAGAGAGAGATAGGATTCATAGCATTCCCTCGTCCAAGCTATCGGTGAGTTACGAGCGTCTACGTGGGTGCCACAGGCCATCATCCCAATCAAATAGCGGCAACGATCAACAACGCGGTCGGCCGGCCGGCCAGCCGGACATCGACTTCGGCGCACGTGAAATCGATAAACTGTAGCGTCTCCACAGAACCACTGGAAGTTGTTTGACCTCCAGCTGGTCTGGTCGGGTAACGGACGGACTGAGTGGGGTGTATGCAGTGTTCTTCGCAGTGTAGACGACCGTTGGTGTGCCGCATCCACCACCCTCTTCCACGACCTCTCCCAACGGCGACCGGAGAACGGCGTGACGGCGTCTCAACGATCTCTTCTAGACAGAGAGCGAGAGAGAGAGCGAGTTAATTAGCAGACCAGAACAGGCCAAGACAGGCGTCCATCGACGCCATAGGCCAGGATACGGACACGGTCCCGGACACGGGTTTCTCTTTCCAGTGGTGTGCACGGCGATTCGGAGGAATCACGCAAGTTCCCCGCAAGTTCCAAAACCCCAAGTGCCAGCTACCAGGTTAGTGACACTGACAGCGCTCTACCGCCGCTGTGGCGTGGCGTGGCCGGCGCTGGACGGGGCAACCCAACCTCCGCCGAACCTGCTCCACCCAGCCCCCCCTGTGTGTAAATAGTACCCTCCCCCCGCCCCAAGTTGTGTTCGGTTGGTGTGGTGGTGTAATGTAATTATGTTGCCTTTCTCCACGGTTTCTTCTCCAATTCTTTCTTCGCCGTTTGCGATTTTTGCCTCGGCTACCGGACGAGGAGCCGACCTCCTGTAGCAGAATAGCGCGCTCAGCGCTCATCATCAGCCCGCGCCAGTCATAAATCATACTTCACACCACGCCTCACCCACCCACCCCCCCGCGCAAGGCCCCAAGAATTGTTCTTTCGAGACACGGTATTACCGAGCTACCAGGAGCAAGCAGGAGCTTTCAGCGTAACTCAAACTCAACTCAATCTGAGTAGATCTTCTGCGTAGACAATCTAGTGAGCGGTCTACTGAGGCCCTATATGAAGAGACATTGAATGCCTGAGGTCGTGACGTGTTGACCCCATGTTCGAGGGGCAGGGGTTCTATGGAGCCGATAAGACCGTGAACGACAACGACATAGAGCGTCTGAGAGAGAGAGAGATAGAAATTGTGTGCAACACAAGCTGCCCAACACAGCGTTACAGAAAGCAACAGAGATTAAGCAGAAGAAGGGCGCTGAGGTAGACAGAATCGAGAACGAAGGCACTGGTAAGAGGGAGTTAGACAAGTCACGACGCGGTAGTACCTAAGAGCAGAAGAGGTTAGGTTAGAATAGGGCCTAGGATCGGTTCCATCGCTTCCCTGTTCTGCTGAACTCTCTCGACGTCAGTCCCGCACTGTCGCTTGTCACCCTGTTCCCCAATCCATCCTCTCTCTCTCTCTCTCTCTCTCTCTGCGTGAGACTCTGCGACGCGACGCTGCCCGTCGGATCTGCGTCTACGCCATCTTTCGTACCTACCTTCACATCGCCTACCCTAGCCAGACATTCTGTGTTCGTGTGCTCGTGTGCTCGTGTGTGTCATTTGTGCGTGTGCTGAGCCCCGGGCGGAGCTTCCAGACGATGTTCGCTGTAAATATTTGCCTTCTGGCCCCATCAAGTCTTCACCACATTATCGCCACGCCCTATCTAGGTCCGCTACTAGGCTTACCTAGGTCTAGAACGTAAACCGCATACGCATACTCCCTCCTCCCCCCCTCCCCCACGCTTTAGGCGATCTCAGTCTCGGCCCGGACCGGCTCACGGCTCCCGGGCGCATCCCGGCTTCATCTGTAGTTGGGTGTCCTTCTCTTGCATGACTGTTGGGTCTCGTGTAGAGCGTACAGTAGTAGTGCCCGCCCGCGAACTGCTCATGCTGCGCCTTGCGAACCCCCTGCCTACAACAACAACAACAACTGCAACAACTACAACAACAGCAGCTACAGCAGCTAGGGAGCGACACGCGCGTCCCCACGTAGTAGAGACCCATCCTGAGTAGGTGTTGTGCTCGATCCTTCGTAGACTAGTGCGTGTGTGTGTCTGTGTGCGCGTGTGTGTGTGCCTGTGTCCATTCGCATCCATGCTTTACGTTTATGTAAGTACTACAGGAAGTCGCTTTGCGGAAGGCACACCACCACCACCAACACCAAGGCTTCCGGAACCCGCAATCTGCCCGCAAGACTTACCCAGAGTCTCAATGCCTGTATACTCTCTGTTTTTTTTTCTACTCCTTTCTTCTTTCGCCCACTCTATCTCTCTCTCTCTCTCTCCGTCTCTCTATTTCTCTGTGTTTCCTGTGCCTGCAAAAAGTAGCTCATTAGCTAAGTAGCCATCACCGCTTCTTCCGGTTTTTGTTTTTTTGTTTTCACTATTTATACTCGTCAGCAACGCTCCCTCTACTGGTCCAGTGGCCAGCGTGTAATCGGGGACCCTAGGTTAAGTTCGGGGGCTCCCCCCCATGTTGGGTCAAGCCGGACGGTGTTCGTTGCTGATTTTTTGAATACATTTTTTTTCACTGCAAATCAATCACAATCAACTGACAGGGTGATCCATCCAGGTTTTTGGATTTGAAACTTGGGCAACCCTTGAACTCCTTGATTAGTTGACTTTTAAAACGTCAAACTTCATACAGCGATCATTTTATAAAAGCTTTGACAGTTTTACGAACGGGTACGCTATACGTTTGCAGAAAGTTGCCTTTGATTCTTCGGCGAAATTGCGAGGCTGAAAACTTGGACGACATTAGCTTTCAACCGGACGGACGGTGATACGTACAGCGACAGCCACAATGGAGCGAATTTTGACTTACTAAGCAAAGGGCGTCGGAGGACTCCGAAAACCGAACTTTCTATTGGGACCAGAAAGGTGTGGTGTATCACAAGCTCATAGAACCCGGTGAAATTATTAATTCAGATCGCTACAGACAACAAATGATCGAGTTGAACCATGCATTGATCGAAAAACGAGTACAATGCCGGATGTTCTGGTTCGCCATAAAGCCGCCAATTTTTCCGAATTCATTTTCATCGATGGGACACGTATTCGCTGAGCAGCACTTCGCTTCCTCCGAGGATTCTTCCGTCCAGGAATCCACAATTTAGCAGAGAGATAGGAGAAATCTATATCTTCGTTCAATGAAATAGAATTTTTCGTTTCAATATAATAAACATCTGATTTCTTTGAAAAAAAGTCCCAATTTCAAGTTCTAGATCTGGGCCAGAGTCAGCCAGAGCCAGGGCCGGACTATGTGGCGGATGGTTGATGTTAAACTCCACAAGAAGTTTTGCAATTCTTCAGACCACGTTTATAAATTTTCAAGTCTCAAGTCTAATGGGCGGTCCAGACGCTACGATATCTGACCTGAATCTGAATAACTG
>NW_026684459.1:0-7932 GCF_943735745.2 Anopheles bellator | reverse complement strand
GGGAAATATTGCAAGGATACAGAGTCCTTAGGAACGTGTCCTTTGCATCTGGTGACAGCGGTGGGATTAAAGATATCCCAGGACCTCTTGGATTTTTCCCGGTGGGAAAATAACCCCAAAGTCCATAAAGACACAGTGACAGTGAAAGTAATAGTGAAAAGTGAGTGAACACAATTGAGCAGTGAAAAGACGTAAGTGACCCCAAGTGGAGAAGCGACATCGACGCCCCGCAGCACCGACACCCCACACCCGTGCCCGACACCCTCCCCGCGAAGACGCAGACCGGAAGGAAGGCACGAACCACCGCAGGAAGGAAAAACCCGAGGATGACGGTATTGATCGCCGTTCGGTAAGCGCGTGGAATTAGATGATTTTTGTGACACCAAATTGAACAAGTTTAAGCGAGTGATACCCAATTGCCATTTTAAGTGATACCCAAATTAACACACTTTGACATAGTGAGGGAACGGGGACGAGACAACATTTTTGCATTCAGATCGGGAGCACGAAGACTCTGTTCAATTCAGCCCAAGCCGGTGATAGCTTTACGGTGATTCACCCTAGCCTGGCTACTGTCTAGAAGGAACTTCCTCCTACTCGGAATAAACTCCAGACGACGAACAGCATTATAAAAAAAGAATAAGGCAATTTCATAGCAGTTGAGGTCACCGAAGAGTAAATTTTGTTTGTATGACTGATCGACGACTGCGCAGTCACACCCGGCGGTCGAGAAGTGACGACTCGTCCATTTCGTCCTCAGACTTGGAAGAGGAATCCGAAGTTGTCCTTACAGACAAGAGCCCCCTTTTGGCCAACCGAACACACCTTAAGGGAGACATAGACTTTGAAAGCGACAGTGCCGATATAACATTGCTTGAGGTAGAGCCCAAATTTATTAAAATGACGGCCGAACGTATTATCGAGAAAGCCATGAATCTGCTGCCCGAATTTTCAGGAGACTCCCAGGAGTTAGGGACATTTTTAGACCAGGGCGATTACCTGGCCACACTTATCCCAAAAGGCGAACCACAAGACGCATTAGTGAGAGCCGTAGTGTCAAAGTTAAAGGGACCCGCAGCAGCGGCTTATAACAGGATAAAGGGGCGAAACTGGCAGGAAGTGAGAGACAATCTAATCGACGAATTCGGAAGGGATCAGAGATTAGAGGAGATCATGTCCAAGGTGGAAGTCCTCGAACAAGGGATCCATGAATCCTTCCAGAGCTATAGAAAAAGGACCTTAGAGCTGCATAACAACATCAGGGAATATGAAAGAAACGAGGACGATGGAAACAACTACGCGCAGCGGAGTTTGCGACTCCATTTTATAGGGGGGCTGAAAAGTGCAACACTCAAGGACAGAGCCAGGAACTGCAAGAACATGGATTTAGCGGACATGCTAAAGCGATTAGATGCCGAGTACAGGGACATCGCGCAGGAGGAGAAGATAGAGGAGAGGTTAAGGAACCTACACATAGGGAATAGTAGACAGCACTCGGACAGAAGAAGTGCACCAAGGGCTTCGGCACCACCACCCCCTCGAGATTGGCACCAGATCGCAAGACAAGGGCCGCAAGCAGATAGGTATAGACCCAGACCGCAACAGGGAAACTACGGAGGAGGAGCGGACAGGTACCAGACAAGAAATGTAGGGTGGCAAGGATATGCGCCTCGAACCGATGGCCCGAGAAACGGACCCGAATTCCGAGAAAGGGGAGGTCAAGAAAGGTATGAGACACGCCACCAGGGCAGAAACGATCAAGATAGGTACCGTCCAAGATATGAGGGCAATAATAACCATAGAGGCAACGAGGCACAGTACTCAGGGAGAAGAGAAGAGTATCGCAGGGACAATGGACGAGGTCAAAAAAACTGAACGTAGGGTTTTCACATAGAAACAGAATGATAGAAAGCCCTCGATGTTACTGTATGAAAAGATCACGAAAAGGACAAAAGAAAATTTACGTAGCAAATAAAAGCAGCAAGCACGAGAAACAAACGGCAAGAGGACGCCACGAAAAGTTAATACGGCTAGGAAATAGCCAGGATGGAATGGTATTTGTTACCTTAGCGACACAAGAAAACACTAGAAGGAAGACGAACTATTACATTGATACAGGCGCCACAGTTAATTTACTCAGGCTGGATGAGGCCAAGAGAATAGGGGTAAGAAAAATAGACTGCCGAGAGCAAGCAGAAATTACAGGCATAGGCAATAATAGTATAACTACCATGGGATCGTGCGAGCTTCAATTAATTATTGAAGGGAGTATTTTTCTAGTTAGGTTTTACGTAATTAAAGATTTATTAATACCAGGAATTTTAGGTTTAGAGTTCCTGCAGCAACAAGAAGCAGAAATCAACCTAAGAGAAGGGTTAATGAAAATAACGCGTGCGCCAGCGAAACAGTTTGAACATAAGCAGCTCAACCATCGGCGGGAAAGAAACCCGAGCGTACGCATCGGTATAGCGGTCGACCGCAGAGATAGGGGATTTGGGGACACAATGGTAGGAGCAGAATATGCAAGCGAAATGTTAGGAATGGAACATTTGGAGGAAATGCCGGACGACGTTTACCAAGGGAAGACGGACTTAGACAGCGATTTGGATTGCGACATCGTTGAATATAAGCAGATTAGGAAGCTACAAGGATACGAAAGGGAGGTACAATTGCTCAATATGTTGCATGTCGAATCGGCCGAATTGGCAGACATGCTGCGTAAATTTAATGATGTTTTCTTTATGGAAGGAGATAAACTTACGCAGACCAGAGCAGCCGTCCATGAGATCGAAACCTCGACAAACGTGCCTATCTATAAGAGGCAATATCGGTTCCCGGAGGTAACGAAAATTCATTTAAAAGAACAAATAGACGAAATGTTGGAACAAGGAATTATCCAACCTAGCACAAGCCCGTATAACGCCCCCGTTCTATGCATCCCCAAGAAGCTCGATGACAACGGACAGAAAAGATATCGCATAGTTGTGGATTTTAGAGCCTTGAATGAAGTAACAAAACCCTTCGTATACCCAATACCCTTAATTAACGAAATCATAGACACATTGGGAGACAGCAGATACTTTTCCACGTTAGATTTGAAATCAGGATTCTACCAGATCCCGATATCCCCAAGGGATGCTGCGAAGACAGCTTTCTCAACGCCTTCAGGACATTTTCAGTTCCGAGCAATGCCAATGGGTCTCAGAAACTCGCCTTCAACGTTTCAACGGTTGATGAACACAGTGCTGTATGAGATCAAAGGTGTTAGAGCAGTAGTATATTTGGATGACATCGTCATCTACGGAAGAACGATCAAGGAACATAACGAACATTTTGAAAAGGTGCTCAGAGGGCTTCGCAAGTACAATTTAAAGCTTGAGCCAAAGAAATGCCAAATCCTGAAGGAAGAAATCAAATACCTCGGCCACATAGTCGATAAACAGGGAGTAAGACCAGCCAAGGACAATGTCCAAAGCATAGAGAATATGAGCCCACCCACAAACACCAAGGGAGTACGTTCGTTTTTGGGCGCGGTAAATTTCTACGGAAAATTCATCCCCGGTATCGCAAGAATCCGTAAGCCTCTAAACGATTTGTTGAGGAAAGATATCAAGTTCAATTGGTCACCCGAATGCAATGACGCTTTCAACACGTTGCGGAAAGCTCTAATTTCAGAGCCAATTCTAGTGCGGCCAAACCACCGTGACCGATTTGTTTTGACTACCGACGCCAGCAAATATGCCATTGGAGCGGTACTTTCAAATGAAAAAACCATAAACCGACCGATAGCATTCGCCAGCAGGTCGTTGAACGGGCCCGAAACTCGTTACCATACGATAGAACAGGAGTTACTAGCCATTGTTTGGGCTGCAGCATATTTTAGGCATTATTTATATGGTCAGAAGTTTATAGTTTACACCGACCATCGGCCACTTGTATCTCTTTGGAGGTTAAAGGAAAGCTCACCAGTACTCACGAGACTGAGGCTGAAGCTGCAAGGAACGGAGTTAGAAATCCGATACAAACAGGGGAAGGAGAATATTGTGGCAGACTTTCTGTCACGCATGCCAATCGCAGCCGAAGGCCAAGAAGAGAAGGACAAAGCACCAAAAGAAAGCGATCACGAGCCAGAGAGAAAAATAGTAGCCATTACCACACGATACCAGAAGAAAATGCAGGATAACCAAAGCGCCATAAAACAAACACCAACTAATACCAATAACACTAAGCACCCAAGCAACGCCAGCACCGGAGATCACCTCCAAAATCTCATGAATATAGATACACAGAACAACAACAACGACACAGCCAATCAATACGGATTTGCTCAGCTATATACCGAATTCCAGGCAGAACAAAACTGCGGTAGCATAGTACTAAGGGATCTAAAATTCACCTCAGTAGAAAACACTAGTGCCGACTCTCCGAAAATAGTCATCTTAAACAGCAGAACCTCCTACACCGAACTATCCACACTCGAAGACATTCCTCACGGGCTCAAAGATTTTACGGCAGATAACATTGTCACGATTCCCTCGAGCAGAATATACGGATTAATTTTAGAAGGGAAGAGTAACTCCTTAACGAAAGCCGAAACCTTCCTTAACCGTTTTAATCAAGTATTGGCAACGTACTCCAAAAGGGAAGGACTAAGCGGCGAAATCAACGTCATCTCCTTCCGAGAGATTAGGCAGCTCGAAATATTACAGATGCTACAGTTTTTGGGTAACAAACATGGAGTTTCCTTTAAGGTTTTCAATGCAGGTATGAAAAGAATTGAAGTAACAGGGGATGAAATCGATACGGTACTAAGAGAGTTTCACGATGCCCCTCTGAGTGGACATGTAGGAGCCAAGCGAATGTTAAAAAGGATAGAGAACATTTACCGCTGGAAGGACATGAGGAAGGACATTGAAAGTTACGTTCGTAAATGCGACTCTTGCCAGAGAAACAAAATTTGCAAGTACACTAAAGCCCCCATGAAAATTACCACGACATCCGCCGAACCGTTTGAGAAAATGTACATGGACATCGTAGTCTTACCCGAATCAGAACAGGGAAACCGATACGGATTAGTGATGCAGGACGATTTAACGAGGCATCTGACGGTAGCCGCAATGGAAAACCAAGAGGCTAACACGGTTGCGAGAGCCTTCGTCGAGAATTACATATGCCAGTTTGGAGCACCTAAGGAATTGGTAACCGACCAAGGCGCGAATTTCATGGGCCAGGTCATGAGAAATGTTTGCAAGATTTTAAAGATCAAGAAGATAAACACAAGCGCATACCACCCACAGGCCAATCTGGTAGAGAGAGCTAATCGAGAGTTAAAGGTTTACTTGAGGCAATTCGTTGGAGGCAATGCCCTCATTTGGGACCAGCAAATCCCATATTTTTGCTTTGAATATAATACCACAGTCAATTCATCGACAGGATATACTCCATACGAGCTTTTGTATGGACGAGAACCAAGGATCCCCGCAACCATATATCAGGGCACCAATAGCGAACCTACGTATCGCGATTACGTACAGGAGATGCGAGGAATATTCAAACACATTCACTCAGTGGCTAAGGAAAATTTGATTAAATCAAAGGAAAAACGGAAGGAGCTGTATGATAGGAAGGTGAATGACTGGCAGCCGCTATGGGGCGAGCAGGTTTTGATACAGGCCAATCCAATGGGAGCGGGAGCAAAACTACAGAATACCTGGAGAGGACCTTACCTGGTAGTGGATTTACCGAGTGAACAAACCACAATTATCAAAAATGGAAACAAATTCGAAAGGGTTCATAACAATCGCTTAAAAAAATATTACGAATAAAGAAATCCAAGATGTTACAAACGGCGTCGAAGGGAAAGATACACGAAAAAGATACGGCATAGGTTAGAACGGGATCGAGTAAACGGTAAGACACATAACTACTAAGTGTAAAAGACGGAGCCGAGACGAGATCAAAGGGACACCAAAGTTACGAACGTCGCAGCTTTCGAAAGCTTGCCTGCAAAAAGGAGGTCCGTATGACGAACAGAGAGAATCAGATGACGATACTACCGACCCCACCGATGGAGCAGCGAGGAAGACTATAGAAAAGACAGAAAAGATCCACGGATGCCTGGAAGACGACGGCTGCCACGATGATACATACGACAAAGCCACAACACGGTAGCGTACAAAGCAACATCCAAAAGGCAATGAGACGATACGCAGTTTAATAAGTTTAATAAGTTTCATAGTTTAATAAGTTTCATAGTTACATTTGGAAGTTAGATCAGAATTAGTTAAAGCAGAAAAGAAAAATGTGTCATGGTACACATTTTGAGAGATACAAGAAAAGTTGAGGAACCGGAAGGGGAATACAACGGGTAATACAGTTCCATGAGAAAAAAAAAAAGGCTTTAGAGAACAAAGGGAAAATGAGAGATAGAGGGAAAAAGAAAGAATGATAAGGAGAAAACCTAGAGAGATAAGGAGATAAAGGATAGAGGCTGCGAGAAAAACAGACAGATACAGATAGAAAGTGGAGAGAGATAGAAGGACATGAAGAGAGGTAGAGAGAGAACGCAACGCCGTTCTAAGCAAAGCAAATCATGCGGTAGAAAAACCCGGAAGAGCAGTTAGATACAATTAGCGGGGGTCGAATAGCAAGGTAGGGAACTTATTATAGCTACGTGATCAAGTTTAGTCGGAACTTGATCGCTTAGACCGACACTATAAAGAGATCCAGATTTTCCTCATTCACCTATTGGAATGAAAAGAATTGTAGGCGGAAGAAAAAGCAGTAATTTGAGAATGTTGTAGAGCAAAAATAGGAAAGGAAAGGATGAGAAACAAGGGAAGAAATAAGAAGGCCAGCAGGGTCAGAGTTAACAGAAATGAGACGTATGGGCCAGAGTTAGACAGAAGACAGAGGATAATACGATCTCAATGAATGAGAGAAAGAGAAATGGCAGAAAAAGAAATGCTTACAATTAGCAACAATCCGGGAGGAGAAAATACAGAACTGCCAGGGATACGGGAAATGAGATTAGAATTTGCACGATAACGAGAGAAGCAAGAAAAACAAAAGATACGTGGAACACAAGCGAAGTTAAAGAAGGTGAGAGAAAAGACAATGGGAACTAAGAAAAATAGTGCGCAAATAGTCCTCCCGAAAAGCCAACACTACAATGCACCAATTTATGGTCTACAACAAAGACAGTGAATGTGTGGCAGAGATTAACCAACTACAGACATATGAATTTAGCGAGGGATAATACCGCAAGGAGAGAAAGTAGAATCAGAATTAGAAGAAAGGACGAACAGAACAATGAAGCTAGAAAGACACAGAGGATATGAATATATGAAGGTGGTGAATTTCAACGAGGTAGAAGTTATGCCGCGTCGGGAGTTGTCGGATTTCAACTTTGAACGTGAGGTACGTCATAATCGGTCCCAACCCAGTAGGAGACGCTAAGCTAACAGTACGAAAACAAATAATGGTGAAGGAGAACCACAAAGAACAGGACAACTAATGCAGAGATAAGAAATGTAATACTGCACCCAAGAGAAGAACAGACGGAATTAAGACGAAAGAAAAATATTGCGAATATAAAACACCACTAGGACAGGAACACCGTAAAGGAACGGCAGAACTGAAAACTGGTAGAAATTAAGATGATTGTAGAGGTATAGATTACAACGCCGATTAGGAATTCCATGCTTAAGAAAATTAGGTAATTAACCGCCCCCCACAGTAGTTACACCTCATGTTAAATGCCCCTCCGGATACAGTAAGATAACGAATCAGAGCCCATAAGATCTAGCGCACCTAAAAGACCTACAATCCACTTGAGAATACATCTGTTCCAGAAGTATCCTCAAGCTCGAAAAGAAAAATGTGATGCAGAGCCCAGCCCACGCGATCCATTGTTCAGCCAGCAGGTACCTA
>NW_026684458.1:0-7933 GCF_943735745.2 Anopheles bellator | reverse complement strand
GCATCGCCCAGCCCGGTCCGATGTCCTGCATTCTGATCGGACCATGGTAAACATGCGTTCGTCAGCAGACGACGGGTTGAGCGCGGAAGGCGATCTCCACTACTTCTGCCCGGGTGACGAAAATGGCAAACCGAAAATCCCAGCCCACACACACAGGCACGCTTTCCCCATTCTCTCAGGAGAGTCGTAAAACTACGGTTGTTGAAATTGAAATTTCCCACACACAGACACACGGACCGGACTGCGCGTCGTAATCCTGGCGCTCCAGTAACGGACGGTCATCGCGCTGGCCCCAAACAACGGTATGTCCTGTCATTGCTGCTGCCGGGTGTTGGGCTGACAGCTGGTTGGGCGCGTTGACGTTGGTCCACCCGGTAGCTTTTGGCCTTGCCCACGAGCATATGCGGTTCGACATCATCGAACGGTTGGCGCGCTGTCACCAAGCATATGTGGCCGGGTGGAGAAATGGGGCGCTGACATCGGGGCTGTGGTGGCGTGCACACGGGACGACGGTAATGACGATGTCGTCCCACCAATAACAGTGTGCCCAGAGCTGATAAACATCTCCCGCGCACGCGGTCCGGTTTGGGACAGACCCACAACCAGCACTCCACTATCCACGAATGAATCGTGGCGTGGCGAAGTATGACTTTTATGGAAACAAATGTGCCCCGCCCGTGCTCCGGAACGACTCCGGCGGCTGATGGTCCCATTTTGTGTTATGGAAGCTAATGAACGCCGAGCCCGTGTTGCCGGCCGGGCGAAGAATCGAGCGTCGTGGCTAGTGGGGAGTAATTAAAATGTTGCCAACCGAGTGCCGAGTGGTGGTCCGGGGGTATCTGGGTTTCAGGTCTGACCACCGCGTTTCGGGAGCACCCGGCACCTACAGCCGCAAAAAAGTGGGAAAGATTTTTATAAATAGCCCACAGGCGATGGGATGAAAATAGTGCAAGCCGTTACGAAGATTGCAGTCCCGGAATTGGGGCCCGATCCACATCGCCAACCCATCGGACGTGCTGTCAGACGATGGATCTGGCCGATGGGCCTGGCCCCCCATCGCGATGTGGACGAAATAATCCTGGCCATGCATCCTAGCTGGGACGACCCGAAAAAGTGAGTCGCTAGCACCTCACAAACGCCGCCAGACCAACCGTTTGGCAATCTCGGCGACCATTTGCAGCAATGCGACACATTGGGCCTCGGCGCGAAGAGACGAACGACGAGCGAACCAAAACACCGGGGCAGAGTCAGGTGTGCAGCGCAGACCATCCGGTGCCCAGCCCGAAGTCGGAGAAGACGAGTCGGCCTCGGTAGGTGCGCCTCGGTTAGTGTGGAAATTCAATTACTTCCACTCTGGCGAGCACTTTTCGTCAAAATGAAAAATAATAATAACGCATCGAAGCCGCCACAACCGCAAGGATGGCATCGCTTGTGTTCTCTGGGTTCCGGGGGTCTCTCGTGTTGGCGTGGGCTTTGCTCGAAGTGCTCTCGTTTAATAATAGATTTGCCATCGGCCCAGCCCAGAATACAATTTGTGCCCTTGAAGTCCGGGTTGTAGCCGACGGCCTCAAGGCGTACTCTGAATCACCTTTGAGAGCATCGCTGCTATGACGGTAGTCGGACGACAAACGCGAACGAGTAATTAAAACTGGGTGGTCCAGATCTGTCCCCGTCTCGGGAACATGCCAGAAGGAACGCAGTCAGAGCAATCGATGGTGAAAGATGGCGCGCGACTCCGCACTTCTATTGCTTCTCCACTGCCAACGGCGGCAGTGCAAAGTTTTGCATATTGTGTTGGGTTGTAGCAAAAGTTGGCTCCGGAGTAGGTCCAAATTCTTCGGAATTTAAGTGACTGTATCTTACTGTACAAAAATCTAGTCAATTTACCATATATATACTGAATGTGTACCATACGGAATACTGAAAAAATTAAATATTAAGCTCTTGTTGGTTGATGGCAAGGAGTAACAAAATATGTACGAAACATCAACAAAACTTCACCTCTCTTAATATCATTAATATATTCCTAAGACTTTGGGTCTTGAAATGTACTTTATTGTAAAAAGTGATAAGTGTTTAAAGTTCATACCTTGACCGATAAAGCGCAGCATAAGAGAAACGCACGATCGCGTCTCTAAGCTATCTCCAAGAACATATAGAATAACAATTAGATTGATACGAATCATGCGATCATGTGTTACGTAGTAATTCCAAGTTTATTTCCCACGAGCAGAAACTCCAGGAACTCATCATCTGACATGGCATACGTGGCACTTGCACTTTTCTGGATCTTTTCGCCTCACCCAATAAACCAGCATTCGACGCGTCTGACTTCTTCGAAGCAGCTGGTATAATTTTTTCAGCCCAGCTCCTGTGCAAGGAGTTGGAAAAGGTTAAAAAATAAGTCCTCCCCAGCCTGACCCGGCCGAAACCGAAGGCGTCCTTGCGATGGGCGGCAGAAGATGGCCGCCTTATCTCGACTCCGGCACGGGGCCCTTCTGAGAGTGCCATTTTTTCTTTTTCTATCCGTTGCTGGGAGCGAGCGCAAAACTTTCTTCATAAAGTCTACCAACAACAACGATTATCGTTCCGGCGTTTTCCGGAGAGGTATCAAACCGATGAGTATCCTTTTTCAGTTTCCGCGTTGCCCGAGGCAGAAAAGGGAACGAAACGAAAGAGGTGAAGGAACGGAATGAGAGAGAAAATATGGGAACAGATTAAAAAACTTTTTTGCCACACTTTTTTCCGCCTTTTTCACGGACCGTGCAAAGACATCTCCGTTTCGTTTCGGCCCTTTCTTTTGAGCGGGTGCGTAGCGTTTTTTCAACACGTTTTTCCGGCCGCAGGAAGGCTGCAAGGCTACCGCTTGATGCTGCAATGCCGCCTAAGCTGCACCGGCGCCCCGTGCACGTCGGGCCTGGGAAGTTCCTTCCTTCCGTAGGGCACAAAAAAGGACGAACGACCGAAAGGGTTTAAGAATCCGGATCCGGATGCAAATCCCTTCTGGGTCTGGCGTTTACACTCTCACTCTCGGAGCCCGCTTGATTATGCCAAATCTACGTACGGCTGGGACGATCCCGCCGACGCCGACCGTAGCAAATCTTGCAAAACTGCCGAAGGCGTCGCAGTGCCTCAGCACCGAGCGAGGAAGACAAAAAAAAAAGAAAACAAAATGGCGCCCCTGGCGTAAATGGCCAAAAGTTAATCCGCGACGTATGTAGCGAATGGAAAAAGATTAGAAGAGGGCGCACCGTGAAATGTTAGTTTTATTACTCTTTTCTGCGGTCATTTCGTGGTTTATTCGTCCTCACGGCACTTCCTGCTGGTGGTGTGTTTAATAAAGTTATCCAATTGTTTCTGCTGGTGACGTTAGTTTGACGTAGGAACTCATTGCCGTTGCGCCATCCGTTTCCAAGATGGTAGCATTTTGATAGTTTTCACCAAATTCTCTTCGAGACGAATACGAAAAAGAGAGGCGGCTTGAAGCATCGGTTTTTGCTTCATTATTTTCCACCCAATACCGGTATGATCGGCTGACCGGCTCGGGAGGAGGCAGCTCACAAAACATGACCACCGACGCCGCACGAATCATAATCGATTTATGTTTCTTTGTCTCGTGGACTCGACCATGCCGTGGCTTAGCTCGGGGACGAACCTCCGCCAGCGTCCAATCCCAATCCCGGGCTCCATCCCGGCTCTAGACTGCCATCTTTGGCTCACCCAAGCATCATCATAAATCAAGTCTCAATTACGATTCCTAACATACCGAGGCCGAGCCGGCCGAACCGGGCCATACTCACACACGCAGAGACACATCATTTCCATTTATTTGGTCCTTCGTCATCGTTTCTGGCGATGTCAGATCCCACACAGGCCCTAAATCTCCCCACAACAGCAACGACGACGACGACGACGACAGCAAGAGCGACCCAACAGCGGCCTCGGAGCCGACGGCCAAGTTTATGCTAAACATTGGCGACCATGAAGGACACCACCGCAACATGCGCCATCCAATCCGCCCCGTTTAATTCGCTCACGGTCGCCCTCGGTATGGCCGACGGAGCGCAACATTATTTGGATCATTTGGCTGAGCACGGGTTTTAAAGAGATCACCATCGGGGATAACGAAATATCCTTTTCAATAATCTCCCCCGATGGGCCGAACGATCGTTCGATACGATCTTAACGTGCTGTGTGGTCGTGTCACATTTGGCCGACATTTATGGCATTCCATTTCCGGGGCGGGCATTATCACTTGTTTCCATGAAAATAGGACAATGATAGGACTCATCAGGCCGATAATGGATTTGTGGGCTCGAGTGGGCAAGAAAGTTCCATTGTTGGCGTGCCGCGTGGGAAGTAGTGTAACCGGCAGCACAAACAATTGAGCATAAACGGCTTGAATAGTTCCTGCTGGTGTGCCCCTAACGTGTCCAACCTACACTTTCAGCCGTGTTTTATTTTACTTATTGCACGGTGTACTGGACACTGCTGGAGTCATCTTGTAACACTATCGGACTGAAGTTATCTTTTTCAATGTCCAAATGTAGAAGTGTTTTAATTAAAAGTTGCTTCATTGGTTAGAGATTTTTGAAAAAGTGTAAGCCAACGGACAGAAACTCATAAAAATGTCGGAAATCATTTGTTCACCCAAACAATCCAACGATTTGTATGTTATCGATTTGCGAGAATTCCTCGCAGTTCCTTATGTTTTTAGGCATCATCAAAACACCCGTTCGGGAGAAGTTTAGCCTTTGACTCCTTTAGGAGACAGTAATTCGGAGGGAATGTCAATCCTTCAATAGTTTAGTAAGTTAATCTATCACCTGTGACAGCAGGTCTACGGTCTGTATGTCGCGCTAATCGAACGTGTAGTACGGAACTAAAACTATGATTTTGCCCAAACTTTGCCCAATTCACAAGTTTCGAAAAACCATATTAATCATTGAACTCGACTTTATTGTAGAGGTGTTCCATGACGATCCAACTATTTAATAATAGAATAACTCCGCTATTTGTCGCTTGATTTTGACAAATTGGACAGATTCTGAAATTTTATTAGGTCTGATAGGTATAGATTGTTTGATCAAAGAATAAACAACACCTGTTTGGAGCATTTGAACATGTCATGTTTTGTTCCTCTTAAAGTGGTGGTGGTAAAAGTACTACCGAAAGTCATCATATTTTTATGGATGTTTATGGTGAGTATGTTTTTGCTGACAGAACGTGTCGGATGTGGTTTGCGCCGTTAAAAAGTGGTGATTTTGGCTTTCAAACCAAGAGCAACCTGAACAGACAAAAACGGTTGATAATGAAGAATTGGTAGCATTGCTCGATCGGAATGCATGTCAGATGCAAAAAGAACTTGCAGAAATGTTAGGAATTGACCACACGACAGTTTTTCATCGGTTGAATCCCGTGAGAATGATTAGAAAAATGTTTTATGGGCTCCACACGAATTGATAAAAGAGACATTGAAAGTAAGAAAACCCTTTGCGAATTTCTGATTGCTCGGTTGAAAAAAAAGGTTCATGTGCCGAATCGTCACTGGTGATGAAAAGGGGAGTTATTACAATAATCATAAACACAAAAAGGCTCGATACAGTTTGGTGAACCAGGTCCATCGCAACCAATGCAAAATATTCACTTTGCAGCGGTTATGCTGTGCATATTGTGGAATATGAAAGGGGTGGTGCATTATGAGCTTTCAGAACCTCAATCAATCATATCAACAACAATCAATGCATTTGAAGCAAAGCTTTGGGCATAAAACGACGAAAATGGAATAAAAGAAATGATACGCTGATTTTTCAAAATGACGAAACTCGACCCCACATCGCAAAACCGGTCAAAACCTATATTGTATTCTCCTGTATTCTACAGATGTTGCTCTTTCGGAATAGTATTTGTTCCGTTACATGAGTAACGATTTGGCAGCACAGGGGTTCACTTCTTATGAAAGTATTGAAAATGGGTCTCTGAGTGAATCGCTGATAAAGATAAGAAGTTCTATCGACACGGAATCGAAGAACTACTTAAAAGATAGGAGAAAGTAGTAGCTAACGACGGACAATATTTTCATTCAGGTAGTCATACATTTTATTGTTGTAGTTAGGTCGCAAATGTCGGTTAAAAACGGCACGAATTCATTTGCAGTCCGAACAGCTTATGCCGTTTTAGTCATAGACCAGTTTACGGTAAAAACAGTGAAAACAGTGCGTGCTTCTTAATGCTGATTTTTTTCGGACTTCTTTCTGTGGGTCTATTTGAAGAGTAAGGTGTATGCCACCCAACCGAAGGCCATTGAAGAACTGCAAGCTAACATTACAGCGGAAATTGCTGCTATTACGTTGTACATTACCGAAATGTTGTCAAATACACTGAAGAATTGCCAAAGGGCCGCTTTCTGTGTGCCCAATGGAGGCGTACATTTGATCAATTTTGGGTTAATTTTTAACAAACGGCATTCTATACCCTCAGTAATTCTTATTCATTTACCAACATCGATTGATAAATAGCGGAGTTTTTTGACATTTAAATAGTTGGATTGTGATGGAACACCCTGTATAAACGATTCTTTGATGTTGTGAACATAATGATTTGTGATAAGTGAGTAATATGGTAGGCTTAGAACCGTAGGAGCAAAGTGCCAGTTTGTAAATCCATCAAGGTCACCCCCGGACAGAGGCATATTCGCCACGGGAAACGCGAAACAAAACGAACGGTCGAAGATGTGTACTCTGCTAATTATTTAAATTCATTTTCCCACATTCTTCGAATCCAATTCCATTGCCGAGCGCGTTGTGGGGCCACCCATCCGCGAAGGGGGCGTTATGCTATTCACCCACCCACCCCTCCGACACGTGGTGTTCCATTCTGCTGTTCCAGTGATACGGTGCCGCAATCAGTGTTTCAAAGAAAATATTTACACTACCAACCACATGGATGGCACACCCGGATGGTTCCCGGCGATATGATTATGATTAGCAGCTGAGCCGTGCCGAGCGACCCCACCATCCCCCACGCTCTCTCCCCCGTTCGTATCGAGCATCGTTTCAACCCTCGCCGAGCACCGGAACATTCTGGGCAGAATGTTCCGAAAGATTGACGTCAGACCGAGTCGCGCCCCGGGGCAAACGACTTGGAGCACCACCCTTCAACTGAGCTTCCTCCCCAAGGACGCGTCGTCGGACAACGGAACAGGGGTGCGATGCAAGTAGTGGGTTCTTTGGGAAGTGCTCCTCGTACCCGCCCGCAGAAGGCAGAAGAAACGAAGGTTAAAATTTAATACACGAACCTTCGCAGACCCGCCAGAGCCAGGGCCGGGGCCACCCTGTTCGCGCCATCTTTTTAATGAGGCTAAAGTAGTTTGCGTAATTAATGTACGAGAGCCAGGGGAGCAAGTGGTCGTAATGGGGCCCGATCCGAACCTTTATAAGGATTGCCGCGCGCCCACCTAACCTCAAACCGAGCGTTTCTGGCTGCATTAACTCATTACTGAGGCATTCAAGTGAAGCACAGCAGCTCGGGGTGGTGGGTGATGTCACTTCCCCCCGTTTCCAGCAGCAGGATCGACCGGAGCCGGAGCCGGTGCCGCTGTTTTCGGGGAGTTGCATGCGTCGAATTTGGCGTCTCTTTATGGTACCTCACCTCACTCGCTGAGTCTTCTAAACAACAAATTAATTAGCACGATATAAACGTCAATTCTCGTTTACAAACGACACGACCGCGTTCGGTTTGCGACGGTTCGAATAAAAAGAAACGGATGCAAAACAGCGGGTTCAGCTTCCTAGTACCGCGGGAGCATCGTTGGTAACCAACATCTGTGTAGAATGATACGTCAAAATACTAATTAGCAATAGGGTGTCCTTCAGTAAAAAGTGTATGCTTCGTTTTTGTCAGAAACTGTTCCACAATGCAGTTCCCTCAAATT
>NW_026684457.1:7366-8939 GCF_943735745.2 Anopheles bellator | reverse complement strand
TTATAGCTGGAAACCGACTCAGCAGGTATGTGTACTCGTCGCCTCTCTCGAAGGCCCGAATACTGCTGCCCGCAGTTCTCACTACAGATTCAGCGGCGTTCAGGGTGGTTAAGTTGTCCACTACACGTTTTCTCCTTAGATCAATTAGGAGATCGAAATGGGTGAGAAAGTTGGCACCAATATTGCACTCGCCACGTCGGCGATGAAAAAGGTCCAGACGAAGTCTCCTCGCAGGACCAGATGGACAGTTATTGCCACTTCGCATTAAACCTGAAAGCGCGTACCGTTGGGCGCGACCAGACTGACGTACGAGGGCTTGATGAAGCCTCGGGTCCCGTGGCAGGATCGATAACTCAGAGCCGTTGTCCACAAGCCCTATACCACTACCACTTATTACCACTTCTGGGGTCTCGAACGCAAAGTCGGGTTGCGGCTGAGGAGCGAGCTTCGTCGGCTCTAGCTCCTGTGCCCGATTGCTGGTCCTATTGGTCCTATTGCTGGTTTGCGTTGAACTGGCACGGCTGATGACAACGTGTGGCACTGGCCCCATATCGATCGTGGTACCAGCAAAAATTGGATCTATGGTGCTCCTGGCTGTTACCGTGCGCCGATGAGTCGCGCGTCCGCGTTCCCGACTCGGAACGGTGGCGGTTGGGCGATTTGATTTTCTTGTTTTTGATTATCAGTTTACAGTTGTCAAAGTCCATTGTGGTTTTAAGTTTTGACAATTTTTCAAATCCAAGGATTCGGTAAAAAAAAAATTATGCAATTTAAATAAATAGAATGACACGACTTGTAACCGAACATTTTGATTCTAAATTGCATGTCACTTTTATATTTACCTGTTTTGTTAGAAATATCGATTGCATTGCATTCTTTTTTTCCGATTGGACCAATTCTTTTTCGTGGTAAGTTAATTTCGATATAAGGGAGTCCATTGATTGTAGTTAGCTCGCAGGCTGTTTTGAGATGCTTAAATGAAAATTCACATCTTCCTCAGAGCCTGGATCGTGTTCTTCATCCTGTTCTACGCTGGTTCAAATACCTCTTGATCTATCTCCGCATTGTCTTTAGCTTCATGGTTGTAGAATTTCGATTGACGGGTTCTCATATCGATATTCATGGGCACGACTTTTTGTCTATCTAATGCCGCTTTTCGATTCCCAATACCGGCGTGACGTGACAGGGGGGTTGGCGCGGGGCTAACAACCCCGCTTGTAAAAATGAACTGTTACGGTTAGCACCAGAGATGTTAACAAAAAATGTCTCTGGTGCAGGCTTAGATCGCCCAGCGGTTGTAACGCCAAATAAGAAGAAGAAGAATGCCGCTTTTGGATTGTCAAAGTTTGTGTTAGTAACTTGGGGTTTTTGATTATAATGCTGAAACATTTTATAATGTCGACTCGTTCTGATGTGTGCTAATAATAGGATAGGGTGCACTAACTCGGGTATGTGGTACATAACTATCTATTGACGGCAGATGTTAGTGAAGTTGCGACCTCGACGCCGTCGACAGATCGGATCGTCACGTTTCCTCCTCGATCGGCGTATACCTCGGAATTTCTGATATAAT
>NW_026684457.1:2104-6866 GCF_943735745.2 Anopheles bellator | reverse complement strand
CTCTCCCTCTACCGCTCGCGATCGAGCGCTTTCGTCCACCACATTCCGATCCCTGTCGAAGTATTCCCGCCATCTCAACCGGGGCCTACCACGCTCCTTCCGTCTTTCTGGACGGTTTAAGGAGACTTTGCAGGCTGGTTCGCGTTGTCCGCCATTCCCAAGACCGACACCGACCCCGCCACCGACGCCGCCAGCACAATATGCGCACCATACGCATTTGTTTGCCATTTTGTTTGTTACCTTTGTGCTTGTTAAGAGGAGTTTATTTGCTGTATCGTTTTGTAGCAATCTACCAGACTTAAATTTTAAATATGGGAATTTTTTTTTAAAGACATCAAATGTTCATTAAATTCTTCTTCTTCTTCTTTGGCACTACAACCGCTGTGCGGTCCAGAGACAATGTTAATCAATTAATTAACATTGTCAATCAATGTCAATAAGGGGGTTAATCAATGTCAATTATCCCTGGTGCTATCTGTAACAGTTCGTTTTTACGGGCGGGGTTGTTGGTCCCGCGCCAACCCCCCTCTGTCAGCGCCGGTATCGGGAATCGAAACCATGGCCGGTTGAGCGACAACCGATCCCGGGATTCGAACCCTGGCCAGCTGCGCTGACAGCGAAGAGCGTTACCGACTACTCTATCAGCGGGGGGTTCATTACATTAAAATGAGAAAAATTAATTTATTCAAAGTTACAGCCGTTCTCGGTGCGCTTCGCCACGCCTTATTTTATCTTCAACTCTCGATTATCCGGCGTTTCAGATTGATCGGTTGCCAGTGTCGTATTAGATCGGCTTCCCTTCTCGCTTCTCGATTGTAACGGCATTTCCCTTAATGTTAACTCATTCCCTCTGTTGCCCATTGTTAATTTAAATTTGTTAATTTGTTAATTTTATGCTAAGTAAATAAATAAATGAGAAAGAGCTGTCCTCTTTGCTCTGGCTGGAACTGACTGTCCTCTTTGCTTCCTCGTTGAGATTAGAGGTCAGGTGCTGATGGCTGATTGGTGCGTTAAGCATTCGTCTACGAAAGCTGATCTGCGAGGGTGACCAGATGGTATCGGCGAATAAAATAGATTTATTGCAAATAAGAAGGTGTTTGGTTTTAATCAATTGATTTTGCGGATAATTTCGGCCATTTTCGGATCGACAGCTGCGTGGACAAGGTGCGTCCGCATTAAATATCACTCGAAAAAGCATCAGTTTCAGCGGCATTTGCAGTAGAGCTTCATATTGTATCGCGGAGTTAGCGCAATTTCCCCTAATTAAAATGAGTTCTGGCTGTCCCCTTTACTTCCCCCTGGAGATTTCATATATCAATATGAACCTGGTGCTACCTACCAGTCGCTCCTGTTCCCCTAGTGTTTTTGCGGCTTCAGAAAACAGAATGGTTTCGGGTCGTCTGGCCGGGACGGCGAAGTTTATGAACGAGTTTTACGACCGGAATTTTCCGATTGGGCACAGGCCGACAGCGTGTTACGGAAACCGCTGAAGACACTGCAATGGCTAAGAAGTGGCACAGCATGCGAAAACCTCTGCGTTAGGTCGAGAAGAAAAGCGCGAGTAGCTTTTTTTCAAATGTATTTTCCTGAAGCTTCTGACGGAAACTGATTTTCTTTCATTGCTACGAGTTTTACCTCAGTTTCCTCCCTTATTTTTTTCGGTGTTAAATTTCTTTTAAATTCCAACGACGGCTTTTGCGAGTTTAATAGAAAATGTTTAGAAATAAATACTTGGTCTTAAGGAGAAACGCTACAATGAACAGCCCAATCACACAGCTGGCCGCACCAAGACAGCGCCCCGTGAAGGTAATCTCCTGCGGTGGCCGCACCCTGGAGGCTTTCGTCGGTTCTTTCGCACCCTTGCCCAGCGGCCATTTTCGGAGATCCGCGCGGCGAGCTCGTCCTCGACCCGTCCCGTCCTCCAGTGTAGATCCGCTCCAGCTCATCGTCCACCTAGTAGGAAGGAAGAACATGGTGCTGAAACGTACGCCACCAGCTCCCGCCAGCGCCTCCGATCTCCGGGAAGCCCAGGAGCGCGGTGGAGTGTAGGTTGGTGGGGCAGCTGCTACTGACGGATAAACGTCTCGGTATGAGTCTATCGCCGCCGCCACAACCAACTCCTCCGACTGTTCGTCGTCGGTAGTTCGACTGTGAGGAATCCCGTGTGTTCTATGCTCTTTGGCCACTGTGAAACGAAAGAAAAGAAACCCTTGGCTGGAGAATCGAACCCTTGCGTGCCAGCGACTGCTTTATAAATGGGGACGTTTGTGTTATACCATGTTTTATAGTGACTTCACGGGAACGCGGTCGGAGGAAATAAAAAGAATCCTATGTCCGTCTCCTGGCTCTGAACTACCTCCCCTCCGATTTTAAGCTAAATCGTACTTGAGTTGTAAATACCATGGTATTCGACGAAGATTGCAATCAAAGTGTCTTGTAGTGATGGTTGTATTCAATACTGTTACGTAACACTAAGTTTTTGTGAAATCTTCTACACTCAGATTCTTCCGCCGCAGCACAGGTACAACAGTTCGGGTTAAGTCTTAAATTGAGTGAAGGAAACTGAACGCCGTTTTAAAAAAATGGCTGTTTTTATTCTTTCAAATGGTTTCCAGTCAATCTGAAACATTCGTACAAAAGTTAATTGCTGTATAAAGTCTATCGCAACAATAGACAGATTCACTATCCTCTCTTTCCTAGTACATTTTGCATATCAAGTTACTTAAGTTCTTGTTGTTGGACGGCAGAATTAAGAACACGGTTTTTGATTGGACGGCGTCTTAGCACTTAACAGTATCGTATTAAAAGTATCGTTTCTATGGTCTAATGTCAGAGACTCATTTGTGAACGGAATGTTCTACAAGATCATATGATTGATACATAAAAGAGATTTGTCTGGAATGAAGGCACAAATCGTGTGCGTGGCATAAATACACTCTATTGCTATCACTGGTTCCTGCGCAGCATTAGCCAACCGAACAGCGTCACAAAGACCAGTATCGTAAGCTCTACTTGCAGCGCAGCAGCTCCAGCCAGACGGCACTTGAACGTGTCATAACGCGACTCTTTATCTTGCACGATATTATCAAACTCAGCCTCCACCAACTGACCGTCGTAATAGGTGATCAAATCTTCGTATGGATACTCGAATCCCTGCAGACATTCGCACTTATAACCGCCCGTCTCGTAGCCACGGCCCAGGATTGGTACGCACTGTGTGGAAATAGAAAATAGATGCAAATGTAATAGCTGTGAAAACACACCATCACCAAGGCCTAACAAACCGTTCCGGAGTTTTAAATGAAGGATTAAATGAAAAATCGAGGACCTAGAACCGAATGTATCATCATCGGCTGATATTGTAATTGCAGTATAGACAACGTAATAATTTAAACACTAAAAGGGTTCACTTACATAAGAAGACTTCACGTCGCATTTATGAGTGTTTTTGAATGCATTCGGCTCGTAATAATTATCCGGGCACTGGTTAACATCCAACTGTAGCATGTTCATTGAAACTGCAACGACTCCCCTACGAGCGTGTGGAAAATAAAACATATTCGAAAAAACAGAACGAATTAAAATCATATCATAAGACTTTCGCTAAAAGACTTCCTGTTTTCAAGCAACGCGGAGACAACTGCATTTCCTGAGGCAAAAAGTGAAACTGAAACTCACTTGAATTCCAGCTTAGCCTTCAGGCTATCCCAGCCGAAGAATGGAACTGCGTACGTTATGAGCCATTTCTTCACCGGACCTTTACAATCGTACTGGGGCGTGGTCCAGTGACCATGGTCCATCGTGGCGGCGTGATAGAAGTTAGGGAAGTGTTCGTAGCGCTGCGCGTACTCGCCCGTCTCGTTGTGTCGCAGGCGGATCTTCATATAGTACTTTTCGAGCGCATCAAAATTGGAAGCCCACCGTTGTTTCAGCAGCCGGAAGAACGGTTTGTCGATGTATTCTTCGCCCGTTTTGTTGAACCGCGCCACATCCTCCATGTTGAACTTGCGCGTGTTCAGCTCCTTCTTATACGCATACGGTGCGAACAGCGTCCGGTTGGGGAACTTGCGACGCTCCCAGTACATCGCCGCCGACCAAATGCGCGTGTTACCAAGCACCAGCGCCAAGGTTTCGCCCATCATCTGATCCTCGGTCAGCGGCTTGTCGGCCACACGTTTGCCGGAGTATACCTCGTTAGGGTCAGAAATTTGTAAAAAGGCACTTATGAAGTTCGCTAGACGTATCGCCATCTTCGCTTCGTTTGCAAATTGCTGCTGAGCCTCGTACGCAAACTCGCCGGTCAACACGAGATCCTGGGGATGATAATTTTTGCACGATCGCGCATTAACGCCAAGGATGAACTTTAGCACCTCGTTGATGTTAAGTTTCTCTGCGTGCAACGAGCTCGGCCCGGTGGTGAAGTTTTTGTACTCATAATACCGATCAAGATACTGCTCGCGAGTAAACTGTGGCAACCGGAACCACCGTATCGGAATTTTCTGAACCCCTGTAGAAAGTAAAATTGTAAGAGGCGTGAGTTCATTTGGATCACGAACGGTAGATGCTTCGTTACTTACATCCAATTTTTGAACAATCAAATCCATTGTAATACTGTTCGTCGGAGGCACGCTCCAGGATCTCGCCCAGGTACGGTCGTCTCACAACACCCGGTAAGCGATACCCGGGTTTACAGCGACACTGGTAGCCGCCACGGCGGAATCCCCAACCATCCATTGGTTCACACTCAGTTGTGTCCTTTTTA
>NW_026684457.1:0-1604 GCF_943735745.2 Anopheles bellator | reverse complement strand
GTTTTGGATTGGACGATACATCGGCCACAGTCGACAGAAAGTAGTACATCATGCCAGGATCGTAGGTATCATTAATGGCCGGACGAATGAAGCGGCTCTGCAAGATGTAGCTATAGAAGAAGGCGCGGCTCAGCGCCATGTTATGCAGATGCAGAAGCGCGGTCCGATTGGGGAACACGGGATTGATGTTCACATCCTTGATGTCGGGCAGGTGAGAGACACTATCCTCCGGTAGCGTTAAGTCTCGGGGTGGCAAAATGGGGCAGTTATCTGCATTCACCTTATCGAAGCGCACCTTTATTTCATCAAACGCATCCTTCGGTTGCCATTCGTACTGCGCCAACACACCCACCAACGTGATCACCGCGAATATGCTGTAGCTACGCCACAATAAACCCATGTTAACGGCAATCAAATACACCTGCTTCGATTGCGAACTAATTCTTTAGCCACGGACGGTGCTGTTTAATATATCACTGCTGGAAATACTGCGACCTCACAATCCAAACATTCTACCTGATCGACCAGACGCCGAACTACGCCCTTAATGATGGCACCATCCTAAACGAATGAGTGTTTTCATTCGATGCCACGCACACACAGACACAGTCAACTGTACCAAACGCGCTGTCAATATTTAACCGGCGGTTCGAGCACACTGCTCGAATAAACAAACACGGCTGGTCGAAAGTGGGCGAACACGAATTTTATTTGAAAACTGCGATCTGCCCGTTATTTTTGTGTGGCGTGATTTTTGCTGCCAATGTCTCGCTCTGCGCTCTATCTCGCGTACGTGTCACACGTAAACTCTGTCGAATCGTTCGACATTGCCTTCTGTCACTCTTCGATGCGCGGTTTAGCTGTGTTGGTGTAAACCCAAGGAGTAACTACCCAAGGAGCAACTATGTACATTTTACCGTCCGTCGGATGGTCTAAAACAGCAGAAATGGACGATAAATCGGATGAATGTCAAAAAAGCTCAGGTTATAGCATTTGTCATTTTATTGCTATAAAGCGGCAGCGAAAATTATAGCTCATCCCATATATTCAAATCTATTATAGCAAAAGACCAGTAAATTCTTTTTTCAATATTTGTATATTTATTCATTTATTTTTAAAACACACAATTATTTAGTTACCCAGCGACGAACGCACAACCGCCGGGTAAAAATAATGTTGCTACATTACATTTACTACATTATTAGTACGCATCTGCAGCACAAAGTCCCACACGAGGCCCACGATCGCGAAGATGCTGAACTCCTGAATAACCGGCACAAACGTTGCCAGGCCGCCCGTCAGGATGGTAATCTTGGTCAGCATGTCAGCATCTTCGTGATCGACCACCTCTCCCGACTGAGGCCCTGCGCCACCCGAAACTTTACGTCGACGCTCTTGGTAATGACGAGTACGACCGTTAAACCAGCCCGTTAAACAATTGAATTCAATTGATATCAATTCTTTATTCATACAAATTTCTTACGTTAACATATTCCGTTTTCTTCCTAAAACTAAAGCTTTTTCGATGGACAGAATTATCTCTCTCTCTCTCTCTCTCTGACTCTTGCTATTCCAAAATAACCATGTAAACCAAATATGTATTA
>NW_026684456.1:0-7976 GCF_943735745.2 Anopheles bellator | reverse complement strand
GACACGGAAATAAAACGATACAAACGAATTTGAATGAGGCACTTCACACTTGCAAAGTGAAGCAACATTTCAATCGATCATTCCACTTTCGTCTTTTCACTTTGACTCAATGAGCATATTTCAAACCAAGTATGCACTTCTTGCACAATTAAAAACATTAAAAACAAGCCAATTTTAAAATAAAGTTCGACTAAACCAACCCAAAAATCTTCGAACGGACGTATTTTTTCTCTCTCTACTACTCGTGCAGACCGGATTGCCTAACTTAAGGAGTTTATCAACGATCGCGCATTCTCTCTCGATGCATTTGTGAGAGCGAAACGGCGGTTCGCTCACCGCGTTTGTTTACCGCATATTCTTCACGTGAGAAAAGGAGCCGGTAGATAACGGCAATTTAATTTCTTATCGCCCGTTTAGTGGTCACTCGGTATCAGACGCTGTAAAAGACGGTACAGTATTGAGCTAATAACTTCCTATTTTTACACACGTTATGAATGTTTATGGTGTTTCGGCGCAGGGTGAAATTGAGATCGAATTCCCCGCCGGACATTCCGTTCGATCACAAGTGGTGAGAAAGAGAGAAAGCAGCAACGGTGAGAAGCGAAAGAGTTAAAAGAGAGAGAGAGTTAGAGAGAAGAAAAAACATCAGAAAAGCTCACCTGAAAATTACCAGCCATGTTGAGCGGAGAAGCTGAGAACAACACAAATTCCACCGGCCATCGTGCTGTTGTGGACGGCGATACAGGTGGAGTAGGGCCGGAAGCGTTGGTGGCGGCCGCGGGCGACGCAATCTGCCGTGGCACTGCGAGCGAAGAGAGGCTCGAAGGGTTGTCAGTTGAAAACGATCCGCGAATCCAACGAGACGCGCGCGCCACGAGTTCGGGAACGATCACTTTCGGTGCAAACCGTCTACGTCGCAGCGAACCTGCACCGAGTGCTATCAATCAGTTCCATTGTCTGCCCGCAAATACGACCGGCAGTGGTGTGCGTCACAGTGTGCCCCGGTGTTTGGGTGGCTCGTTCCGCAGGGCCTCGGCCACCGCTGCTAATCCGATTTCAACAACAAACAGCCATCCGCGAGTTAACTCATGCCAGTTAACTCGTGTCTGATCAGCTCGGCGACCAACTGACTACCTGCAAAAGGGTCCTTCGATGGATCCGCTGGATCACAGGAACAGGTATAAATAGGAGCAAATTTAGAATAAAGAGGACTCTTTGTCAAACCACCAAACGTGTCGTACTTCAAAACGATTTGGGGCTTTGCTTTTCAGCGAAGCACTAAATTCGTTAACTCGCGCAGCTGTCAAAAGGTAAACAAAACCCCACGCGCAGCACCGGTAGCAACGACCGAAACGAAAGTGTAGGAAAGTAGTATTGCAATATTTTGACAATAGATTCTTCGAGATTCGTCAAACTAAACTCGTCAAAACTAAATGCAAATTATTCCAGGTCAACAATTATGCAATTATGCTATTTTTAAACATCAATGAGAAGAGCTGCAGTTCTTTCTTTTAAAAAACACACACTATTGTTTAAAAAGGGTTTCAGTTTAATTCATACATTGTTTCTATCGCAAGTGTTTTACAATATGGCGAGAACCTGGAAAAGTTCTCATTCCGCATGGGAGGTTTTAAACACTTTGTAAATCATTATGGTTTGAATAATCGGTCAATCGTTCCATTATTAGATTGATATTCACCTTCATTGAAAAAAATAGAAAACTGTAACCTTGATGCTTGATAGTTGAACAATCATTTATGCGAAACAAAATACACAAAATGCTACAAAACAAACGTACATTTAAAAATGACGAAAGAACAACAAAATCAAATGTGGCATAGTTTCCTCGGCTGATACCGGTCGCTTTTTAAATTACGTGCCCAGATGGTCAAACAGTGAAATACAACAAATGGCCAATAGATGGCGGCCCTATTCGCAATATTGTAACTTGCATGCAAGAATATGAGCGCCACCACGATTTTCAAATTTAAATTTCAACATATATTGTCAAGTCAAGAAATAATATATCGCATGACCAAATTTGGGAATTAAATTTTCTATTGTACAGGGCGTTTTGATTACAAAGAACTTTCTTGTACATTGTTTAGCAAACACAGTAATACATTGCTAAAGAATTGTTGAATAACATCGAAATATATATAATTGGAATATAATTATGTTATTATTGCCAAAGAATGATTGTATTACAGGCTGCAAATAACACAAAACAATACAAGAAAAGTTATGATGAATCACAATATTATAGTCCTATAATATATTATCAGCCTTCATCGGACAAACGTCTGCAAGACAATGTTGCCAATGACATTGCCATTAAAGTTCAGCTTCCGTTTAAGATTGCTTCCTCAATAACTTCAACTAACTTAACAATCGGAAGTCATTCCTTTTTCTTGGCTATCTTTGAAATGTGCGTACCCATAACAAAACAAGCAATGTTAGGAGAATATTAACATTGAAACTCTGATCATGCGTCTGTTATGATCTAGTGTACGAACTCTGATCATGTATCATGCGTGATCATGCTAACAATTCGGCCTATGTAAAGAAATTCAATAACTTAAGCATTACCTTCGCGCTCAGCTACCTCAACCACAATAAATTTTCAATACCCAACAATTGAATGAAACACAAACAAATTGCGTTACCCCATAATTCACCCGGATCCTTTACGGAGCTACGTGTGTCACCGCTGGTGTGAGGTTTTGTTCGTTTTGCCACTGGAATTCATAATTTTTTCGCAGTCCGTCGTAGCTCCTTGGCGCCATGTTTGGAGGCCTTTACTAGCAACTTCCCCGACGGGGCCCGCCACTGGCGGCACCGGAGGTCACGTGTTGCTGTGGCTGGCAGTTAGTGGTATGAAATGGTTAAGATTCAGTGCCTTTTAGGGAAGTACGAATGAAAGTGAGTTTTTTATTCATCTTCGGGGTCGGTATGTCTTGCTCGCTACACCTTTCGCCCTATCCTTTGCACCCTGCCAGCACCGACCCAAACCGAATCGAATGGACATCCGAGGTGATTATGCCTACAGATCTTTAATGTTGTCTCTCACTCTTACTATAGGCGATGACTTTGCACCCATCTGATGTACAATTCGCCGGCACCCTTTCCATTAGCGATCGTAGATGTTGCCGAGAGTATAAGGCACGACAGTTCAAAGGAATGGCCATTTTTGGTGTAAAATCCGCCGTGCTGCATACCGAATTTTTATTACACTTCATCAAGGGGATGCAATATTGAGGACAACCGAGCCACGAGATACTGAATACCTCATTGGCCAGATGTACGTACTTTAGTAAGAACAAACGCTTAATATATTCAATACTATTACATAAGTAGCATAGAACAATCGGAGAAGCCTCAAATGTTACAATGTTCACAGACAAATCTTCACTACCACACACTGAACGGTGTATTGCAAGCCTGAACACATCCGGCGTCATTGCTAATAAACAAAACCCCTCTTCGTTTTTCCTGCCAGTCATCAGCGAGCACCGTCCACGTTTGGGTAGTAATCGGTGTTTGTGTGTGCGTGAAAGATGCTGAAGTCCGTGATCCTTTCTGCGCAGCCGCGATCCCTTGCGCATGTTCACCGAAGGTTAATCAATGTACAAGCCGATGCTGCACACTGGGATCGTCGTGTGTTGCTTGTTGGGGAAAAAATGGAAGAAGAATAAAAATATCTGCAGCGGCCATTACTCACAGTTAGTACTGGAACACTTCGTGATTAAATATTAATATTAATACAAAAAATAAATCTACATTTTACTTAAACAAGTTAAACATACTGCTCGGTATAGTTTTTTTTCTCGTGTTGATTGTGTCTGAATTGTGTCTCAATATGTTGTTTGAAGCACGCAATAGAAATGAATAGTCTTTCTTGGCCCCACACACATGAGGCAGCAAGCTTTGGCCAGTTGTGCGCCGCACTCTAAACCACTATGCAGCCGAATCTTGGCAACCACTACCGGTACAGCCCAGATCCTGGTGATCGCCACGCAGTCCACCGTAGTCAACGTTCTCGGTTCGATCGGTAAGCATGCGATCTTTGGCACGGTCCACGTGGCGCTGGTGCTCAATCTCCGACGAGACACATCTGTCTTTGCTTAAGTGAACTATCGGCTGCCAAAACATGTAGGAGTTGGTACAATATGAAGAAAAAGTTTCCGGTGTAAGAAGGAATAGTTGTGCATAAGCAGAGGACGCGCAAAAGAAGTGATCTACGTTGAACTTGAAGAGTGTACTAAATATTCCCAAAACGATAGTGCGTTGGTGAGACGAGATATTGCCCAGTAAGATCGAAGACAGTTTTCGTGCTACTCTGCAACGTTTAACCCTTGCAACTACTGTGCTGCAGAGAATGGACGGAATGCCCGTTAATTGGCCTGTGACGCAAGTGTTATGAAAGCAGCATGGTATTGCTCACCGAATGCAAAGTGCCTGCGACATGGGTACTTCTGCTTCACAGAGAGCACATACCCACCGGTCCGGCTTCCAGGGATTCGTTATTGGTTTTCAGTGTCGAATAGCGTTTTAACCTTGCTCAACCGGTCCCCCGGGGGGCCGGACCGTGAAAATGGGTGAAACGATGTAGCGCAAAAGAGATTTTCACACGGTTAGCGATCGCGAAAATCTCATTTTCTATTCGCGTTCCACTGCCAAGCGGCCGGTGTGCTCGTGCGTGAAAAGCAAGAGTTGCGGGCGAGAACCGCAAGTGAACCGGGCGCGCTGTGGGCGGTATCGAGAGCTGGCGAGAATCAAACAGTCAGCGCATCGGGCATCGAGCATCTCACCGACACGAGCAACCCCCCCACGATATGCTAGCGCACGTTTGTTTGTTTTCCCGTTCTGCCAAGACAAGCGCCGGAAAAACGGTGGAAAAAGAAGCAGGAAAAGCCGAACCATTCCTTCGCGGCACTCGTGAAAAGCGAGAGCAGCCGCGAGAGAAATGAACGGGGAGGAATGCGGACGGAGTTCAAAAGTTGACCGAAAGTGTGTGCGCGCGAGAGAGAAGCGTGCATTTTGGGGATATTAGAAGAAGCGGATGGGTTTCGATGCTGACGGATGCTACGGCCCAGACTGGTAGGCGATGGTGCCCCGAGATGGGAAAGGTTGAACCAATTTGGCAGCAGAAAACGCTTAGCATTGACATATTTTTCACTCGTGACAGCCGTACCTGGCAGCTGCCTTTGGCAGCGTTCGCGGCCAGGCAGATATGAAACGCTGAATCGAGTTATGAGCGAAGAATGTTTCGAGTGTACGCGTGTTACAAGCGATCGTACGCCCTGAGGCTAAACAAGCCGTGGCTGCCAGTTCAGCCAGTAACATCAACACTCATCGTCGGGTGCGATGATTTACGTACAAGGAAGTGTAATTCACGGCCGCGCGCGCATAAAACAGGGGCAGGATTTGATGTGCCAATTGTAGGATCAATTGACGTTTTACGTCATGAGAAATAAACGGTTGTTTTCATTGATCGTCTATTATGGCGCAGTTAATCTTCACCATGTTTTTGAAATTATAAATGAAACAATCAATTATGTCCTGTAATGCGAAACTACATCGCATTGCAAGCATTACCTAAATATTTAAACCACTGACGGTTAAGAAGGCGCACCGTCATTCGTGACATCTTTAAAACGATGTTTACCACGACAGTGTGTTCGTGTAAAGCAAATGATCATCAATTTAAGATGGGATCAACCAAGCGGTATCATGAAACGCAGAGAAACAAAAGAAAACGGATAAGGAAACGAACTAGAAAGTAGCATTCATTCTGACAAAACTCAAAACATTCACCAAAAATAGAACACCACCACCAAGCTGCAACGTGGGCTTTCCCTTTCCAAGCGGGCGTAGATATTCGCGACCACCACCATTCTTGGAAAAACACAAGTCACCTGTTTGGCCGCTGCGATTGAGATGAGGGCGAGAAAAATATTTCCGCCGCCGGCGTAAACAACGCGTGTTTGTTGAATGAACACTCTCCATGTGACCGATGATGTCGTCGAAAATTCGGGAAAGTGTACTCCGGAAGGTGTATATGGGAATGCGAAATTGGTGAATTGAACTAGTTTGTGTGAAAAATGAAATTCTGCATTTTTCTCACGCCCAGTGTGTGGTTTACGAGGCGCGTCAAGTTCACGACGAATTCAAAATAACGAGTGTTCCGGCGACACACGTGTTCCGGCGACAAATTCAGATGTTTCAGTTTCGATAATGATCATACGGTACGAGAAGCGTTTCTGTTGATTCAACGATCGAACTAGCCGCTCCCGAGTGCCCAATCATGAGAAGAATGTGATCAACATCCCAAAAGAACGATCGAAACTAACGATCAGTAATCGACTAAGTGACGACCGACGTACAGTGCCGTCCGAAAAAAGTGCAGCACACGACTCGTTGTTCTGCTGCGAAAGGTTGTAAATTATCTACTCAGCCACAAATGTTTTGCTATATGTGTTTTTGGTGGATAATCTTTACTGTAAACCACTTCGCACAAAAGCAAAACGTATCCTGTGTAAAAACTATATAATCCAGTGCTACCATTGACCACTAAAATGTTCACTACTTCTGTGTCGCGTTAGCCGATTGTTCCCTGTTTCACGATATGAAAACGAAATGCAAACGGCTTACTTTTTAATGGTGTGTTACCTGCCTTCGTCTTACACTTTCTGTGTTTGTTTCTGCGTTTATTTTTACCCTTTAGTGTATAAATAGCATTATAGAAAAACAATATTCTGAAAAGCGTCCTTGTGTTCCCATGAACGTATTTGTTTTCTGCAAGTTTATGTGTTGAATCTTGAAAAAGTGAACAACAAATATTATTGCACTCCATCGTCCATAATATACGTGCAAGAAGAACAAATATAACACACCCTGGTTTTACTAAACAAAAAAGGATAAGCCGTGAATTGGCCACACATTCACCAGTAGCGGAATCACACGAAAGGAAATCAAACACACATCATTGAACAGTACAACAAACCTGACATACACCGAACAACCACAGCAGATCATCAATTCTACCACAAGATGGATGTACAAGTACAGGTATTTAGAGATGCACAGTAAAATACGTTGTCTGATACTGGTCCTACTGGCGCTTTGGAAAACTTTCTGAACTGTTAACAGCACTGCACAATGGGAAGTCAACTAACTCTACAAACCATTCGTTATGCTATGATTAATCTGTTTTACGATCATCTGATCTTGTTCCGTATACACAGTCCTTTACAGAACGACCACAGTTAAGTGCGTTTGGATGGAATGATACTTTTACGATTTATTAGAGTGGTTGGTGGTTTGTTCTTTACCAACAGCTATTTTGAGCAACGCAACGAAGGATCTTCGCAAAATACCTGAACCGTAATTCACCTCAACGGGCCAATCGTTTACCATTTTGCTAAAAATAGTTCCGGCCACCGACAGACAGAACAGATTGCGTCCATAAAATATTGTTTCCCACCGACGAACAGCTCCGATGCATCCGGTACACAAGTTTTGTTTCCTTTTCCAAATTCGTTTCGGGTTGACCAGATGACTAAAGGGCGCCTAGATTGCAATTTTTTGGCTTTTGATCTTGTAAAGTTTTCTTTACTGTCTGTATTTCTGTTTACTCTATTTCGATTGAAATTATTATGTTTCAATAAATTTTTCCTTGAAAATTTGTTTTTATGCATCAGCTAGGAAAACAACAGCATCGTCTGTTTCTCCCTAAAGACGGCTGAATCAGTTGGGCGAACAGCAGCCGCGTGAAAGCGTTTTCCTTTCGCTCTACAAATTTCATGAATCATCGGACACAAACACGCCAGACCATGAGCTAAGCTAATTAGTCAGAGGCGAAAAAAGGCGAAAGAGGACATCGGTCAGAGCCAAAAGATTGTCACCCCGAATGCTGCGCCGTTACGTGACACGGAAATAAAACGATACAAACGAATTTGAATGAGGCACTTCAC
>NW_026684455.1:0-7979 GCF_943735745.2 Anopheles bellator | reverse complement strand
GTGAAGTGCCTCATTCAAATTCGTTTGTATCGTTTTATTTCCGTGTCACGTAACGGCGCAGCATTCGGGGTGACAATCTTTTGGCTCTGACCGATGTCCTCTTTCGCCTTTTTTCGCCTCTGACTAATTAGCTTAGCTCATGGTCTGGCGTGTTTGTGTCCGATGATTCATGAAATTTGTAGAGCGAAAGGAAAACGCTTTCACGCGGCTGCTGTTCGCCCAACTGATTCAGCCGTCTTTAGGGAGAAACAGACGATGCTGTTGTTTTCCTAGCTGATGCATAAAAACAAATTTTCAAGGAAAAATTTATTGAAACATAATAATTTCAATCGAAATAGAGTAAACAGAAATACAGACAGTAAAGAAAACTTTACAAGATCAAAAGCCAAAAAATTGCAATCTAGGCGCCCTTTAGTCATCTGGTCAACCCGAAACGAATTTGGAAAAGGAAACAAAACTTGTGTACCGGATGCATCGGAGCTGTTCGTCGGTGGGAAACAATATTTTATGGACGCAATCTGTTCTGTCTGTCGGTGGCCGGAACTATTTTTAGCAAAATGGTAAACGATTGGCCCGTTGAGGTGAATTACGGTTCAGGTATTTTGCGAAGATCGTTCGTTGCGTTGCTCAAAATAGCTGTTGGTAAAGAACAAACCACCAACCACTCTAATAAATCGTAAAAGTATCATTCCATCCAAACGCACTTAACTGTGGTCGTTCTGTAAAGGACTGTGTATACGGAACAAGATCAGATGATCGTAAAACAGATTAATCATAGCATAACGAATGGTTTGTAGAGTTAGTTGACTTCCCATTGTGCAGTGCTGTTAACAGTTCAGAAAGTTTTCCAAAGCGCCAGTAGGACCAGTATCAGACAACGTATTTTACTGTGCATCTCTAAATACCTGTACTTGTACATCCATCTTGTGGTAGAATTGATGATCTGCTGTGGTTGTTCGGTGTATGTCAGGTTTGTTGTACTGTTCAATGATGTGTGTTTGATTTCCTTTCGTGTGATTCCGCTACTGGTGAATGTGTGGCCAATTCACGGCTTATCCTTTTTTGTTTAGTAAAACCAGGGTGTGTTATATTTGTTCTTCTTGCACGTATATTATGGACGATAGAGTGCAATAATATTTGTTGTTCACTTTTTCAAGATTCAACACATAAACTTGCAGAAAACAAATACGTTCATGGGAACACAAGGACGCTTTTCAGAATATTGTTTTTCTATAATGCTATTTATACACTAAAGGGTAAAAATAAACGCAGAAACAAACACAGAAAGTGTAAGACGAAGGCAGGTAACACACCATTAAAAAGTAAGCCGTTTGCATTTCGTTTTCATATCGTGAAACAGGGAACAATCGGCTAACGCGACACAGAAGTAGTGAACATTTTAGTGGTCAATGGTAGCACTGGATTATATAGTTTTTACACAGGATACGTTTTGCTTTTGTGCGAAGTGTTTTACAGTAAAGATTATCCACCAAAAACACATATAGCAAAACATTTGTGGCTGAGTAGATAATTTACAACCTTTCGCAGCAGAACAACGAGTCGTGTGCTGCACTTTTTTCGGACGGCACTGTACGTCGGTCGTCACTTAGTCGATTACTGATCGTTAGTTTCGATCGTTCTTTTGGGATGTTGATCACATTCTTCTCATGATTGGGCACTCGGGAGCGGCTAGTTCGATCGTTGAATCAACAGAAACGCTTCTCGTACCGTATGATCATTATCGAAACTGAAACATCTGAATTTGTCGCCGGAACACGTGTGTCGCCGGAACACTCGTTATTTTGAATTCGTCGTGAACTTGACGCGCCTCGTAAACCACACACTGGGCGTGAGAAAAATGCAGAATTTCATTTTTCACACAAACTAGTTCAATTCACCAATTTCGCATTCCCATATACACCTTCCGGAGTACACTTTCCCGAATTTTCGACGACATCATCGGTCACATGGAGAGTGTTCATTCAACAAACACGCGTTGTTTACGCCGGCGGCGGAAATATTTTTCTCGCCCTCATCTCAATCGCAGCGGCCAAACAGGTGACTTGTGTTTTTCCAAGAATGGTGGTGGTCGCGAATATCTACGCCCGCTCGGAAAGGGAAAGCCCACGTTGCAGCTTGGTGGTGGTGTTCTATTTTTGGTGAATGTTTTGAGTTTTGTCAGAATGAATGCTACTTTCTAGTTCGTTTCCTTATCCGTTTTCTTTTGTTTCTCTGCGTTTCATGATACCGCTGGGTTGGTCCCATCTTAAATTGATGATCATTTGCTTTACACGAACACATTGTCGTGGTAAACATCGTTTTAAAGATGTCACGAATGACGGTGCGCCTTCTTAACCGTCAGTGGTTTAAATATTTAGGTAATGCTTGCAATGCGATGTAGTTTCGCATTACAGGACATAATTGATTGTTTCATTTATAATTTCAAAAACATTGTGAAGCTTTACTGCGCCATAATAGACGATCAATGAAAACAACCGTTTATTTCTCATGACGTAAAACGTCAATTGATCCTACAATTGGCACATCAAATCCTGCCCCTGTTTTATGCGCGCGCGGCCGTGAATTGCACTTCCTTGTACATAAATCATCGCACCCGACGATGAGTGTTGATGTTACTGGTTGAACTGGCAGCCACGGCTTGTTTAGCCTCAGGGCGTACGATCGCTTGTAACACGCGTACACTCGAAACATTCTTCGCTCATAACTCGATTCAGCGTTTCATTTCTGCCTGGCCGCGAACGCTGCCAAAGGCAGCTGCCAGGTACGGCTGTCACGAGTGAAAAATATGTCAATGCTAAGCGTTTTCTGCTGCCAAATTGGTTCAACCTTTCCCATCTCGGGGCACCATCGCCTACCAGTCTGGGCCGTAGCATCCGTCAGCATCGAAACCCATCCGCTTCTTCTAATATCCCCAAAATGCACGCTTCTCTCTCGCGCGCACACACTTTCGGTCAACTTTTGAACTCCGTCCGCATTCCTCCCCGTTCATTTCTCTCGCGGCTGCTCTCGCTTTTCACGAGTGCCGCGAAGGAATGGTTCGGCTTTTCCTGCTTCTTTTTCCACCGTTTTTCCGGCGCTTGTCTTGGCAGAACGGGAAAACAAACAAACGTGCGCTAGCATATCGTGGGGGGGTTGCTCGTGTCGGTGAGATGCTCGATGCCCGATGCGCTGACTGTTTGATTCTCGCCAGCTCTCGATACCGCCCACAGCGCGCCCGGTTCACTTGCGGTTCTCGCCCGCAACTCTTGCTTTTCACGCACGAGCACACCGGCCGCTTGGCAGTGGAACGCGAATAGAAAATGAGATTTTCGCGATCGCTAACCGTGTGAAAATCTCTTTTGCGCTACATCGTTTCACCCATTTTCACGGTCCGGCCCCCCGGGGGACCGGTTGAGCAAGGTTAAAACGCTATTCGACACTGAAAACCAATAACGAATCCCTGGAAGCCGGACCGGTGGGTATGTGCTCTCTGTGAAGCAGAAGTACCCATGTCGCAGGCACTTTGCATTCGGTGAGCAATACCATGCTGCTTTCATAACACTTGCGTCACAGGCCAATTAACGGGCATTCCGTCCATTCTCTGCAGCACAGTAGTTGCAAGGGTTAAACGTTGCAGAGTAGCACGAAAACTGTCTTCGATCTTACTGGGCAATATCTCGTCTCACCAACGCACTATCGTTTTGGGAATATTTAGTACACTCTTCAAGTTCAACGTAGATCACTTCTTTTGCGCGTCCTCTGCTTATGCACAACTATTCCTTCTTACACCGGAAACTTTTTCTTCATATTGTACCAACTCCTACATGTTTTGGCAGCCGATAGTTCACTTAAGCAAAGACAGATGTGTCTCGTCGGAGATTGAGCACCAGCGCCACGTGGACCGTGCCAAAGATCGCATGCTTACCGATCGAACCGAGAACGTTGACTACGGTGGACTGCGTGGCGATCACCAGGATCTGGGCTGTACCGGTAGTGGTTGCCAAGATTCGGCTGCATAGTGGTTTAGAGTGCGGCGCACAACTGGCCAAAGCTTGCTGCCTCATGTGTGTGGGGCCAAGAAAGACTATTCATTTCTATTGCGTGCTTCAAACAACATATTGAGACACAATTCAGACACAATCAACACGAGAAAAAAAACTATACCGAGCAGTATGTTTAACTTGTTTAAGTAAAATGTAGATTTCTTTTTTGTATTAATATTAATATTTAATCACGAAGTGTTCACGAAGTACTAACTGTGAGTAATGGCCGCTGCAGATATTTTTATTCTTCTTCCATTTTTTCCCCAACAAGCAACACACGACGATCCCAGTGTGCAGCATCGGCTTGTACATTGATTAACCTTCGGTGAACATGCGCAAGGGATCGCGGCTGCGCAGAAAGGATCACGGACTTCAGCATCTTTCACGCACACACAAACACCGATTACTACCCAAACGTGGACGGTGCTCGCTGATGACTGGCAGGAAAAACGAAGAGGGGTTTTGTTTATTAGCAATGACGCCGGATGTGTTCAGGCTTGCAATACACCGTTCAGTGTGTGGTAGTGAAGATTTGTCTGTGAACATTGTAACATTTGAGGCTTCTCCGATTGTTCTATGCTACTTATGTAATAGTATTGAATATATTAAGCGTTTGTTCTTACTAAAGTACGTACATCTGGCCAATGAGGTATTCAGTATCTCGTGGCTCGGTTGTCCTCAATATTGCATCCCCTTGATGAAGTGTAATAAAAATTCGGTATGCAGCACGGCGGATTTTACACCAAAAATGGCCATTCCTTTGAACTGTCGTGCCTTATACTCTCGGCAACATCTACGATCGCTAATGGAAAGGGTGCCGGCGAATTGTACATCAGATGGGTGCAAAGTCATCGCCTATAGTAAGAGTGAGAGACAACATTAAAGATCTGTAGGCATAATCACCTCGGATGTCCATTCGATTCGGTTTGGGTCGGTGCTGGCAGGGTGCAAAGGATAGGGCGAAAGGTGTAGCGAGCAAGACATACCGACCCCGAAGATGAATAAAAAACTCACTTTCATTCGTACTTCCCTAAAAGGCAGTGAATCTTAACCATTTCATACCACTAACTGCCAGCCACAGCAACACGTGACCTCCGGTGCCGCCAGTGGCGGGCCCCGTCGGGGAAGTTGCTAGTAAAGGCCTCCAAACATGGCGCCAAGGAGCTACGACGGACTGCGAAAAAATTATGAATTCCAGTGGCAAAACGAACAAAACCTCACACCAGCGGTGACACACGTAGCTCCGTAAAGGATCCGGGTGAATTATGGGGTAACGCAATTTGTTTGTGTTTCATTCAATTGTTGGGTATTGAAAATTTATTGTGGTTGAGGTAGCTGAGCGCGAAGGTAATGCTTAAGTTATTGAATTTCTTTACATAGGCCGAATTGTTAGCATGATCACGCATGATACATGATCAGAGTTCGTACACTAGATCATAACAGACGCATGATCAGAGTTTCAATGTTAATATTCTCCTAACATTGCTTGTTTTGTTATGGGTACGCACATTTCAAAGATAGCCAAGAAAAAGGAATGACTTCCGATTGTTAAGTTAGTTGAAGTTATTGAGGAAGCAATCTTAAACGGAAGCTGAACTTTAATGGCAATGTCATTGGCAACATTGTCTTGCAGACGTTTGTCCGATGAAGGCTGATAATATATTATAGGACTATAATATTGTGATTCATCATAACTTTTCTTGTATTGTTTTGTGTTATTTGCAGCCTGTAATACAATCATTCTTTGGCAATAATAACATAATTATATTCCAATTATATATATTTCGATGTTATTCAACAATTCTTTAGCAATGTATTACTGTGTTTGCTAAACAATGTACAAGAAAGTTCTTTGTAATCAAAACGCCCTGTACAATAGAAAATTTAATTCCCAAATTTGGTCATGCGATATATTATTTCTTGACTTGACAATATATGTTGAAATTTAAATTTGAAAATCGTGGTGGCGCTCATATTCTTGCATGCAAGTTACAATATTGCGAATAGGGCCGCCATCTATTGGCCATTTGTTGTATTTCACTGTTTGACCATCTGGGCACGTAATTTAAAAAGCGACCGGTATCAGCCGAGGAAACTATGCCACATTTGATTTTGTTGTTCTTTCGTCATTTTTAAATGTACGTTTGTTTTGTAGCATTTTGTGTATTTTGTTTCGCATAAATGATTGTTCAACTATCAAGCATCAAGGTTACAGTTTTCTATTTTTTTCAATGAAGGTGAATATCAATCTAATAATGGAACGATTGACCGATTAATCAAACCATAATGATTTACAAAGTGTTTAAAACCTCCCATGCGGAATGAGAACTTTTCCAGGTTCTCGCCATATTGTAAAACACTTGCGATAGAAACAATGTATGAATTAAACTGAAACCCTTTTTAAACAATAGTGTGTGTTTTTTAAAAGAAAGAACTGCAGCTCTTCTCATTGATGTTTAAAAATAGCATAATTGCATAATTGTTGACCTGGAATAATTTGCATTTAGTTTTGACGAGTTTAGTTTGACGAATCTCGAAGAATCTATTGTCAAAATATTGCAATACTACTTTCCTACACTTTCGTTTCGGTCGTTGCTACCGGTGCTGCGCGTGGGGTTTTGTTTACCTTTTGACAGCTGCGCGAGTTAACGAATTTAGTGCTTCGCTGAAAAGCAAAGCCCCAAATCGTTTTGAAGTACGACACGTTTGGTGGTTTGACAAAGAGTCCTCTTTATTCTAAATTTGCTCCTATTTATACCTGTTCCTGTGATCCAGCGGATCCATCGAAGGACCCTTTTGCAGGTAGTCAGTTGGTCGCCGAGCTGATCAGACACGAGTTAACTGGCATGAGTTAACTCGCGGATGGCTGTTTGTTGTTGAAATCGGATTAGCAGCGGTGGCCGAGGCCCTGCGGAACGAGCCACCCAAACACCGGGGCACACTGTGACGCACACCACTGCCGGTCGTATTTGCGGGCAGACAATGGAACTGATTGATAGCACTCGGTGCAGGTTCGCTGCGACGTAGACGGTTTGCACCGAAAGTGATCGTTCCCGAACTCGTGGCGCGCGCGTCTCGTTGGATTCGCGGATCGTTTTCAACTGACAACCCTTCGAGCCTCTCTTCGCTCGCAGTGCCACGGCAGATTGCGTCGCCCGCGGCCGCCACCAACGCTTCCGGCCCTACTCCACCTGTATCGCCGTCCACAACAGCACGATGGCCGGTGGAATTTGTGTTGTTCTCAGCTTCTCCGCTCAACATGGCTGGTAATTTTCAGGTGAGCTTTTCTGATGTTTTTTCTTCTCTCTAACTCTCTCTCTCTTTTAACTCTTTCGCTTCTCACCGTTGCTGCTTTCTCTCTTTCTCACCACTTGTGATCGAACGGAATGTCCGGCGGGGAATTCGATCTCAATTTCACCCTGCGCCGAAACACCATAAACATTCATAACGTGTGTAAAAATAGGAAGTTATTAGCTCAATACTGTACCGTCTTTTACAGCGTCTGATACCGAGTGACCACTAAACGGGCGATAAGAAATTAAATTGCCGTTATCTACCGGCTCCTTTTCTCACGTGAAGAATATGCGGTAAACAAACGCGGTGAGCGAACCGCCGTTTCGCTCTCACAAATGCATCGAGAGAGAATGCGCGATCGTTGATAAACTCCTTAAGTTAGGCAATCCGGTCTGCACGAGTAGTAGAGAGAGAAAAAATACGTCCGTTCGAAGATTTTTGGGTTGGTTTAGTCGAACTTTATTTTAAAATTGGCTTGTTTTTAATGTTTTTAATTGTGCAAGAAGTGCATACTTGGTTTGAAATATGCTCATTGAGTCAAAGTGAAAAGACGAAAGTGGAATGATCGATTGAAATGTTGCTTCACTTTGCAAGTGTGAAGTGCCTCATTCAAATTCGTTTGTATCGTTTTATTTCCGTGTC